>NW_027331995.1:0-205000 GCF_048418815.1 Hemitrygon akajei | reverse complement strand
TCAGCGGCTGAGAAATAATAACGGTGCAAGGAGATGGCTGATGGAGATGGATATGCTGATATTTTTCCTGAGTCTTCACAGTGGAAGACACTAGCAGTATGCCTGACGTTGTACCTTGTGAAGGGAGAGAAATGGGTGCAGTTAGTGCTACAAGAGAGAAGGTGTCCAAAAGCAGTAAAAAAAACCCTAAAAGCACATAGGTCACCTGTACCAGAGGAACTTCAGTCTACGGTTCTGCAAGAGGTAGCGTTAGAGATTGTGGTGGCTTAGAAAATTATTCTTTTCAAAAACTATTGAATTCTAGCATGGTGCCCAGAGTGGCTGGAATATTAAAGAAAATTACAGCACTCTTTAAAAAAAAGGAGGAAGGCAGCAGGAAGGAAATGATAGGCCAGTTAGCCTGACCTCGGAGGTTAGGAAGAAGCCGGAGTCAATTTTTAAGAATAAGGTGATGGAGTACTTGGTGACACATAGGCCATGTAGCACAAAGTCAGCAAGGTTTCCTTCAGGGTAAATCCTGCCTGAAAAAGCTGTTGGAATTCTTTGAGGAGTTGACAAGTAGGATAGATAAAGGGGATGCATTGAATGTTCTATCTTTCGACTTTCAGAAGGCCTTTGACAAGGCACCACACAAGAGGCTGCTTACTAAATAAGAACACTTGTTATTACAGGAAATTTAACAACATGGTTGCCCGCCAGTGACGAGTGGTATTCCGCAATGGTCGATGTTGGGACCAGTTCTTCTAATGCAGTATATAAATAATTTCGATGATGGAATAGATGGCTTTGTTGCCACGTTTACAGATGATACGAAGATGATAGAGGGCCTCGTAATGTTAAGGAAACGGATAGGATGCAGAAGGTCATACAGATTAGGGGAATGGACAAGAAAGTTGCAAATGAAATGCAATGTTGGGAAATGCATGGTCATGCATTTGCAAATTAGAAATAAATGTGCGGACTGTTTTCTAAACAGGAAAATAATCCATGATTTGAGATGCAGAGTGACTTGGGAGTCCTTGTGCAGAACATCTTGAATGAAAACTCGCAGATTGAATCGGTGATAAGGAAGGGAAATGCCATGTTAGCATCCATTTCAAGAGGTTAGAAATATAGGAGCCAAGTGTGAGATGCTGTGGCTTTGCAAGACACTGGTGAGGCTTCTCCTTAAGCATTGTGAACCGCTTTGGTCTCCTCGTCGTAGAGAAGATGTGCTGGCATTGGAGAGAGTCAAAGGAGATTCACAAGGATGATTACAGGAATGAAAGGGTTATCGTGCAAGGAATATTTGTGCGCTCTGGGTGTTAAATCGCAGGAATTTAATCGGATAAGAGGGGTATCTCATTGAAAGTTTGGAATTTTGGAAATTCCTAGTACAGAGTAGATACTGTAAATACTGTGTTTTACAAGTGCTGTTTTTAGAATGCAATCACTGTAAATTTTAGCACCTCGATCAAAGCATGGTCTGCAGGGGAGGATGACAAAGACGCAAGAAAGATAAATATTTTGTTTTAGTCACAACAGAAAGCAGTACAACGGGTCACATGACATCGGATTCAGGTTGCGGAGTTCGATGAGAAAGAGCCCTCGTGAAGACTGTCTGTGTCACTTTTCTCAGCCGTGGCTGTTCGTTGGACAGAATGATATCGGGGCCATTCAGACACCTTGTTGGTCGCCATATTGAACCTGCATTTTACATCGTCGTTCTTAAGCATACAGCTGCCGCGGAGCTCAGCAACGTGCGTTTAACACCTGTCTGCATCTGGGAATATCGGATTGATCATTCCGGACTGGATGATATTCACTTTCTGTGGTTTAATGGGTATTCTTCCTTCTTTTGCAATGCAGATGTTTTCAGTGGTACAACACGCCCTAATCGGTTCAAAGGTCAGTGCAGAAAGTAAATTTTGCATCACAGCATATCTATATACATATATCATTATGTATAACAATGAGATTCAATTACGGCGGGCATCCAAGATACACAAGAAAATCAATGAAGGACCGCACAAATAGTACGGTCAAAACACGCAATGTGTATAACAACAACGAACAGTGCAATTGCAAGAGAAATAATAAGGATAAAAGCAATATTAATTGTTATTTTTACTAATAATCCAGGGCGACCATGAAGCCCACTAGAGTCTGCACAGATTTAAGGCCTCTCTCAGTGACAAGACGAATTACCCCAGACGCAGGATTGAACATGCATGATTGAAACCCATGAAATGTGTAAAGTAACTGTATTAAATGATTACAATTCAACTACCACTGTGCTCCCCATTCTGTACACCTACTTATGGATAAATGTTACCAATGTGATGAACAGAGTTACGAAACAAACCATCAGAAAGCCTGCAGAATCTCGAAATACAAAATAAAACACACACACACACACACACACAACACACACACACACACACACCACAACACACACACACACACACACACACACACACACACTAACACACACCACACACACACACACACACACACACACACACACCACACACACCACACACACACACAGTGTTTCGGCCCCGAATACATTCGAATACATTTTCCATAGGATGCCTGTTCAGCGGAGTTCCTCCAGCGCATTTTTGTGCATTGCTTGAAAATTACAAAATAGGTGTTTCCAGTTGATCCTGACGGAATCATTAGCCTCAGCATTACAGGAAATCCCTTTTGCAGTTGAATTGCCATTACGCATTAAACTTGCTTCTCGGTTCTGACAGAACTGCCTAATATTGAGTATGTTTTCTGTCGGGAAGCGGCCTGGGCGAGGAAGGTGCCTGGTGTGAAAAGTGCTCGTTTTTGGTTCGAGAGATTCAAGCATATTTCCAAGCCAAAACTGGCAGTTTTGGCAGTTGGAATGTGCAAACAAGAATTGATTAGCAGTGAATGGCAATCAGATTTGTATAGCTCAGACTCAGCAGAAAACAGCTGATTGGGCAATCGAGGTCAGGTGACCAAGCAGCTTGCAAAGCTCAAGCAAATAAAAAGAGGGAGAGCCCTAGCGGAGCGGCCTGTCGGGAAGCGGTCTGGTCGAGGGAAGTGCCTGGTGTGAAAAGTGCTACTCTTTGGCTCGAGAGTCTTCGGCCAGGACGTTGAGGGAGGAGACTGCACCACAATGGAGAAGGTGAAGACATGACCGTTAAGCTGATTCAGTGTGCTACGTGCATGATGTGGGAGGTCAGGGACAGTGATGGTGCCCCCGGCTCCTACCGTTGTGGAACGTGTGTCCAGATTCAGCTTCTGAAGGAGCATGTTGCTGCACTGAAGAAAGAAGTAGATGACCTCAGGTTCATCCGGGAAAACGGGAGATTTCTGGACAGGACCTACAGTGTGGTCGTTACAACGGAGGATACCGGAAGAGAGAAGGGGGGCGACGATGAGGAAGGAAAATATGCATGAAGTACAGGAGACCCCGGGGGATTTACCTCTCCCAAACTGGTTCACCCTTTTGGAAGCTGTCAGGCCAGAAGACACTGCCAGTCCTGAGAGGCGGACAGCTCTGCGAGTAGAAAAATGGTGCAGAAGCAGAGCCGAGGAGTCAGACATCAGGAAGAGCCGTGGTAGTAGGGGGACTCCATAGTGAGAGGTACGGAAAGAGGTTTCTGCGGCAACAGGCGAGATTTAAGGATGGTGGTTGCCTCCCTGGTGCTTGGATCTAGGACATTACGGACCGATTGCAGGGAATCCTCAAGGGTGAAGGTGAACAGCCGGAAGTGGTAGGGCAAGTCGGCACAAATGACATCGGGAAGAAGATGAAGGACATTCTGCAGCGGGACTTCAGAGAACTCGGAAGAAGGCTGAAAAGCTGAACTTCCAGGGTGGTTATCTCCGGTTTGCTTCCAGTTCCTCGTGCTGGAGAGGGCAGGAACAGGGAGATAATGGATCTGAATGTGTGGCTGAGGATACTGGTGCAGGAAGCAAGGATTTACATTCTTGGACGACTGGGGTATGTTTTGGGGTAAGGATAAATTGTACAAAATGGACGAGTTGCACCTTAATAGGCGGGGGACCAGTATTCTGGCTGGCAGGTTTGCCACTGCAACACAGATGTGTTTAAACTAAGTAGTGTGGGTGTGCGGGTGTGGGGGGGGGGGGGGGGAGAGGGGATGATCTGGATAATATAAAGATGGAATTAAAGGGAAAGTGAAAATAGGAAAAGTTAAGAAGGACAACAGAATCAATGGAGCATAAATGCTCAAGAAGAGATCATACAGTATGGCCAAGTGAAATAAGAATTGATATGAAAGGTGAGGGGACTAACGAATTAAAAGTATTATATATTGAAAGCACGAAGTATAAGGAATAAAATAGATGATCTTGAGGCTCAGTAGGAAATTGGCAAGTACGATGTTGTGCGAATAACAAAGACATGGCTTTAAGCGGACAGGGCCTGGGAAATGAAGATTCAAGGATATACCTCTTATCGAAAGGACAGACTGACGGGCAGAGGGGGTGGGGAGGCTTTGTTAGTGAGGAATTGTATTTAGTCCATTGCGAAGGGGAACATAGAATCAGGCGATGTAGAGTCAGTATGGATAGAACTGAGAAATTCTAAGGGTAGATATTCCCCTAATGGGAGTTATCTACAGGTCCCCAAACTGTAGTCTGGATGTAGAGTGTAAGTTGAATGAAGAGTTAAAATTGGCATGTCGCAAAGGTAATGATACAGTTGTCATGGGGGATTTCAAAATGCAGGTAGATTGGGAGAATCAGGATGGTACTGGACCCAAGAACGGGAGTTTGTGGAGTGCCTCCGAGATGGATTCTTAGAACAGCTTGTACTGGAGCCTACCAGGGAAAAGGCAATTCTAGATTTAGTGTTGTGCAATGAACCGGATTTGATCAGAGACCTCGAGGTAAAGGAGCCTTTGGGAGGTAGTGACCATCATATGACATGTTTTAACCTACAATTTGAGGAAGAGAAGGGAAAATCGGATGTGTCAGTATTACAGTTGAACAAAGGGAACTATGGAGCTATGATGGAGGAGCTGGCAAAAGTTCAATGGAACAATACCCTAGCAGCGAAGCCAGTGGAACAACAGTGGCAGGTATTTCTGGGAATAATGCAGAAGGCTCAGGATCGGTTCATTCCAAAGAGGAAGAAAGATCCTAAGGGGAATAAAAGGGGGCCGCGGCTGACGAGGGAAGTAAAGGACAGTATAAAAATAAAAGAGAAGAAGTATAACATAGCAAAGATGAGCGGGAAACCGGAGGACTGGGAAGCTTTTAAAGAGCAATGGAAGATGACAAAAAAGGCAATACGCCAAGAAAAACTGAGGTACGAAGGTAAACTAGCCAAGAATATAAAGGAGGATAGTAAAAGCTTCTTTATATATGTGAATAACAAAAAAAAAGTTAAGACCAATATTGGGCAATTGAAGACAGAAATGGGTGAATTTATTATGGGGAACAAGGAAATGGCAGATGAGTTGAGCAGGTACTTTGGATCTGTCTTCACTAGGGAAGACACAAACAATCTTGCAGATGCAATAGTGGCCAAAGGAACTAGGGTAATGTATGAACTGAAGGAAATTTATATTAGGCAAGAAGCGGTGTTGGATAGACTGTTGAGTCTGAAGGCTGATAAGTCCCCGGGACCTGATGGTCTGCATCCCAAGGTACTTAACGAGGGGGCTCTAGAAATCGTGGACACATTGTTAATCATTTTTCAATGTTCTATAAATTCAGGAACAGTTCCTGCTGATTAGAGGGTGGCTAATGTTGTCCCACTTTTCAAGAAGGGATGGAGAGGGAATTATAGACCGGTTAACCTGACGTCAGTGGTGGGAAAGGTGCTGGAGTCAATTATAAAAGAGGAAATTACAACACATTTGGATAGCAGTAGAAGAATCAGTCCAAGTCAGCATGGATTTACGAAGGGAAAATAATGCTTGACTAATCTTCTGGAGCTTTTTGAGAATGTATGCAAATTGACAAGGGAGAGCCAGTGGATGTAGTGTACCTGGACTTTCAGAAAGCCTTTGATAAAGTCCCACATAGGAGTTGGTGGGCAAAATTAAGGCACATGGTATTGGGGGCAGAGTACTGACATAGATTGAAAATTGACTGGCTGACAGGAAGCAAAGAGAAGCGATTAACGGGTCCCTTTCGGAATGGCGGGCTATAACCAGTGGGCTACTGCAAGGTTCGGTGCTAGGACCGCAGCTGTTTACAATATACATTAATGATTTAGATGAAGGGATTAAAAGTAACATTAGCAAATTTGCCGATGACACAAAGCTGGGTGGCATTGTGAATTGTCAGGAGGATGTTATGAGCATGTAGGGTGACTTGGACACGCTCGGTGAGTGGACAAATGTATGGCAGATGCAGTTTAATGTGGATAAGTGTGAGGTTATTCACTTTGGTGGAAAGAACAGGAAGACAGATTACTATCTAAATGGAGTCAAGTTAGGAAAAGGGGAAGTACAAGTTCTAGGTGCTCTTGTGTATCAGTCAATGAAAGCAAGCATGCAGGTACGGCAGGCAATAAAGAAAGGTAATGGCTTGTTGACCTTCATAATAAGGGGAGTTGAGTATAGGAGTAAAGAGGTCCTTCCGCAGCTGTACAGGGCCCTGGTGAGACCCCACCTGGAGTATTGTGTGCAGTTTTGGTCTCCAAATTTGAGGAAGGACATTCTTGCTGTTGAGCAAGTGCAGCGTAGGTTCACAAGGTTAATTCCCGGAATGGCGGGACTGTCATATGTTAAAAGATTGGAGCGACTGGGCTTGTATACACTGGAATTTAGAAGAATGAGAGGAATTCTGATTGAAATATATAAGATTATTAAGGGATTGAGCACACTGGAGGCAGGAAGCATGTTCCCGCTGATGGGTGAGTCCAGAACTAGAGGCCACAGTTTAAGAATAAGGGGTAGGCCATTTAGAACAGAGATGCGGAAAAACTTTTTCACCCAGAGAGTGGTGGATATGTGGAATGCTCTCCCCCAGATGGCAGTGGAGGCCAAGTCTCTGGATGCTTTCAAGAGAGAGTTAGATAGAGTTCTTACAGATAGTGGGATCAAGGGATATGGGGAGAGGGCAGGAACGGGATACTGATTGTAAATGATCAGCCATGATCACAGTGAATGGTGGTGCTGGCTAGAAGGGCCGGATGGCCTACTCCTGCACCTATTGTCTATTGTCTATTATTTTTTCTGCTTGGATGGATGTTCACCCATCTGAACGATAAAGGCAGCAATGTGCGAGTCATGTTATTTTATTTCTCCGTGCTTTTACCCAATAACGCCTGCTTTACTAGGGTGTAAGCTCACGGAAATGCAGGTAGATACTCTACTAGTGTCCCCTATTACTGACCACATGTTCTGTTGGCCACAGAATGTGAGATTACAGAGCTGCTTTAAAACACACAGGCACCTCAGTGGACTGTCCAGTTCCCATTCCTCTTCACCAAATACCTCGGACTTCCTCATGCAACTCGGAGTCCTGCCACCCACAGATTCATCCGCTGTGGGCTGTATCAGACGGGGTAAGAGGGTGAGTACGGAGGAGTGGTGCTGTGTGCTGAATCACCTGCTGCTCAACAGCACTAACACGAAAGAGTTGGTGTTGGAGTTGAGGAAGGTGAAGACGCCCTGCATTCCCATCTCCATCAGGCAATAGATGTGGAAGTCGTCTGGCACTACACATACTTGGGAAATCTCCTGGGACTGCTCTGGACTAAAACTACAGAGGCCCTGTGCTTCTTTGGACGTTCTTGCAGTTTACATGATAATAGCTACTCCGTCTGCTCCTGTTATAACCCGTCCGTTTCTTCGCCCTCTTTCTTTCTTTTACATCGGTTCTCCTTCTCTCTGCTACATCCATGGAAGTTATTCATCACGTGCCTCAGTATTGATTCCGACTTGCCCTTCACTGATCATCTGACAAACTAAGCAATTTGATCGCATAACTAACGACCCATTCTCGTATTTCTGCACTGAGTATCTCGACATCACAAAAGGGTCTTCCTGTGACTATTCGGTTCAGCGCATACGTACATCACTGTGCATGTCAGGGAAAAAATAAACCCGGAATCTACAATGTTGTGTCTTAATTACAGTGAAAATGCAGTTCAGATTGTCAAATGCGTAAAGGCAACCTCACTATCAACAATTCTACCAATGGCCATTGTTGGTAGAAAGGTAATGAAGACAGATGCTCTGTCGGTTTATGCAATTACACCAATTCGCGAGTCATGCCTAGGACGATTGTATTACTTTGCTTCATCCCAGTGCGAACTTTGATGGGGCTGGTTTGCTGTGAGGCACTATCTCAATCTGACGCACATACAAAATGCAGGCAGAACACAGTCGGTCAGGAAGCATGTGTTGAAATAAATAAACTGTTGATGTTTCGCGCCGGGACCCTTCAACAGCCTTGGGAAAAGGTAGAACATGCCTGTATAAGGAGGTTTAGGGATCGGGGGGGAGGACAACCTTGAAGGTGGTAGGTGATTCTAGAAGGTGAAACTCGATGGTGAAGGTTGGGGCACGGAATAAGTGTTGGAATGTGATATGGAAAAGGGAAAGGCCTGGAGAAGGAATCTGATCGGGGCGGAGAGTGGATCGTGAGAAAAAGGGAAGGGAATTTTGGAGCCGCAGTAGGTGATGGGCAGCAGGAGAGAAGCATAGGAAGCCAGAGCGGGGAAATGAAGAAGAGGGAAAGTGGAGTGGAAATACTGGAGGACGGAGATATCCATCTTCATGCAGTAAGATTGGAGATTACCCGAACGGAATATAAGGTGTTAGACCTCCAGCCTGAGAGGGCGTCATCGTGGCAGAATAGGAGGAAGTGTTCCGACAGCATGAAACCCGGGGTGAGCCGGGGAGTGGTTCACAGCGGTATTCACTGAATTCGTAAATCGTCATTCCTTCGTCTTTGAAATTTTGCAATTTCGTGTTAGGCTATCCATACCTCATCACACTTGGGATTTTACTTGAATTACATCATGTTTATTCTTATCCCAGCTGCTGGAAGACAAGTCAGCCTTGTGTAGTATTGAATATTCAGCGTGCGGCAGCGAGTATAAATGAATGACTGTGGAGATTTATCAGCTCAGAATTTCTTCAGCGAGATCGTGGGCAGCTGGAAGACAGGTTGAATCTCACTCAGCATGTTTGAAACAATTTACCGTGTGAGAAAGATATATTACTTGATCATCGCCGTCATCAGTGTTCTTGGTAAGATCAGAAGCGAGCTAACTTTTGCGGTTCTGTGTGCGCGGTCTTTGATGACCGATAGCGTTGTGATGCCGGTGTATCAGCGAGTGCGGTACATGCTTTGGGAAGAAATTCTGCCTTCGTTCGAACGTTCCCTTGCAGTTTAAACCGTGGCCTCGGCTGAAAGTAAACCGGCCGTTGTAAAAGATGCAGTATGGATGATCAGCGATGTGGTTTAATTCTGTAAATTCATAGCAGACAGTTCTGATTTAATAATGCAAAGCCGCTTTCAAAGTAAACTCCCGTCATTCCCTATGCTCCACACCTTTACTGGCCTCTTTATCCGAATCAATGGCGCAATATGTTTTGATATAAACTTAAAGATGTTGCTCTGTATTTTAAGAAACTGCTGCAACTTTGAGGGAAATGCGGAAACGAATACAATTTGACGGTCAGGGTATCGCGGTACACATTACTTCTGAGTTAGACACCAAACCACTGGGAGTTTCGAAAATTGGAAACTGGTCTGTGTGCGTTTTAGTGTAACAAGGTTTGCTTCAACGCCCTTTTGTCTGTGAAATGAAAAGGCAGTTAAGAGCCAACCCAGCGCAGTTTGATGTCAGGCAGGGTAAGGATCATGCGATATTCCGCTCTGGAACAATGAGCATTCAAGTGTTAGTAATAGTGCTGTAATAATTTGGAAGAATTCCTGAAAGAGGCCGATATTTGAACCACTTATGTTGTCTTTCCTTTGCAAATTGAATGGATTAAATACTAAAGTGCAAAAATTCGGAAAATTCCACGGGCGAGCCAATATATTTAAAAGCAAAAAATGAAACTTTCAGATAGGATTTATTGACATAGGGTTTATTTATATAGGAAAAAGTATAGCAGCAGAATATCAATGAAGTGAGACTAAGACATGCAAAACGAGAGAACAAGCAACACACGCAAGTGCTGGTGGAACACAGCAGGCCAGGCAGCATCTATAGGAGAAGCACTGTCGACGTTTCGGGCCGAGACCCTTTGTCAGGACGTCAAAACGGGAGAAACAAATTTTCTTTCATCATTGATTTTTTTTTGGAAATGAACCGAAACGGAGGAAGCGCGTCTGAGCTGAATGGAGATTGTCAGAACATAGGTGACGGGGATGTGGTGGAAATTGACGAGGCATCCGGGCGTTACACATCAGTCGCAAACTTGATGGTGGTGGAGTTATATTTATTTTCCAAGAGCGCCCTAGTTTATCCGTTTACAACGCCTCTTCCCACAAACAGTGCCCCTCCGCCGGTAACGAGTACCGTACCCTTTCAACCAGCATGCACTCGCTTGAAGCAATTTGTGACTCCCACTTTACACTTTTAATCATCCAATAATTGAACGTTGAGAAAAGTCCTGTCGTTCACAATTTCAGACTTATGTCCGCCCCGAGACCAAAGGAGAGGTGAGACACTAATTCACTCATTCTTTCCTTTATTCCCCCAGTGAATTTAGTGGCGATTGTGATCCTGTCCGGAGGAAAATGTGGCCTCTCCACCTGCACCACTCGCTACCTGGTGGCCATGGCAACAGCGGATCTACAAACCATCATCTTTGAGGTCCTGCTGTGGCGGGTCAGTTATTATTACTTCCCCGGATCGTTCCTGGACATCACCCCGGTGCGCAGTGTCATCTCTTCCCTGGGAGAAACAGCCACAGACTGTTCTGTCTGGATCACTGTCGCTTTCACGTTTGATCGGTTTGTCACCATCTGTTGTCTGAATCTGAAAACAAAGTATTGCACCGGGAAAACAGCGACTGTGCTTCTGACAACCACCGGCGTTCTGCTCTGTTTTAAAAATGTGCCCAACTTCTTTGTGTATAGTCCTGTGAAACTGATTGGCAATATACCCTGGGACTGCATTCCAAAGCCGGGCTACTATACGTATCCCGGATGGGTGGGATATAGATGGGTTTCCACCGTTCTAACACCATTACTCCCATTCGTCTTAATACTACTGTTAAATGTTCTGACAGTCAGACATATTATAGTGACTAGTCGGGTCCGTAAGGAGCTGCGGGGTAATGATAAGGCGGAGAACAGCAGGAGAGCAGGAGGAGGTCTGTGATCTTACTTCTCACCATCTCCGGAAGCTTCATCACCCTGTGGGCGGTGAATGTTGCCGAGTTTCTTTATAACACAATTGCTGGATTGGATCAGAATAATTACAACGATTCGGAATACATATTTCAACAATCCGGATACATGCTGGTGATATTAAGTTGTTGTACAAACACCTTTATTTATGGGGTAACTCAGTCCAAGTTCAGAGAGCAGTTCATCAGCGCGGCGAAATATCCGCTCTCGTCAATTATTCAACTAATTCATAAATAAAACATTTAAGTTGTTTTTAGAGGCGGTCGCAGTGTTTTCCACCTTGACACCGCAGAACTGGCGGTCCTCGGAGAACGTGGCAGGGGTGGGGGTGAATCAAGCCTGTTTAGAGCCCGGGCGAGACAGAGCACACGAACAGACCCTTCGGCACCCGCAGCCCGCGACGCCCCCCCCCCCCTTAGCAAATATTAAACCCCCGCTACCTTTTACTTGTTTTCACTAAATGTCCCTTCTGTCGCCGCCACACCCCTTTTTGACGATAAATCCTGAACCCCATCCTAATGCTCATCGGTCAAATGACCTACAAAGCTATTGCTTCGCGGCGACGGAGAGGAAGCAGAGCACCTGACAGAAATATTGGCGTCACAAGGAGACCGAGGCGGAATTTATACGGAACGCGCCGCAGATCAGATCGGACCTGGTCCATATTCATAGTGAGGAAACAGCGCTGCAAAGGGATTCAGATTATTGTGTACATCTTCGGCACGTCCGCCAACTCGCTATAAGCAGTCAGCATCCTCGTATACAGACACCTTAACTTCAACTGTGAGTTTACCTGCATCGAGTGAGTTTGTATCAACTTTGTGATGTATTCATCTGCACAGGGAATAGCTCAACATGCCACAACTATCATCTGCAAAAAGTTTATTTCTGAAGTTTTCTTGCATGAAAATGTGAGGAAGGAGCATTTATTACTCATTTCCTTGAGTGTTTTTCGGAAGTCGCACAGAATTTCAATGTAGAATCTGTCAATAGGCACTTGAGAAAGGATTTTAGCGAAGGGTGAATGGTTAATTCAGACGGTCAAATTGCACAGTAAGGACCATTACAGCACTGGGCGTAGAAGCAGAATTGGGCTATATTTTCCATCGAGGTCTTCCACGTTTCCTTCTTGGGTAAATCTTCCTCAACCCCAATCTCTTTCCTTCGCCCAGAAACACTTAGAACTATAAAAACTTCGTTTCCTCACTGCATCCAATGCCTCAACAATTTCTTTGTCATCAAATTAGAATCTGCTTGAAATAAATTCCAGCACTGCATTTGTCCCCGTTAATGCCAAAATAACCTGCGAGGTAGCCATCAGGAAATCAGGAACAAGGACATAACTCCACATGCATCTCTTATTTCCGACTTTTCTCCTCGGTTAAAACTTGCTACACATAAGTCCTTCGTTCCAAAATGCTTCCTCGACACCTTCATACGCTGTATTCCACATGTCACTTATTTCCCCACGATTTCAAAGTGACTGCTCTGCCGGCGACATTAATTGTATCTGCGGGCAAATCCCGCCCAGCTGAATCCCATCCAATAGCTGACTCCCCACCGTTGAAAGACTCATCTACCCTGGCGTAACTCTGCTTCCTTTATGTAATGGCACATCTTTAGATATCTCTCGGACTTTCGAAACACTAACTTTTGATAAGGGGGGCACGAAGTTCTCTGCAGAAGTCACAATGATCTCTGATCTTGTTTCCTATAATATCCCGGGATACAGATGGCTAGGGTCCGAGGATATTCATGAAGATCTTCAACATTTCATCCATTATAATGTTGGTATGCCTCAGATATAACAGTCCCATGCGATGACTCAGAACCTATGTCAGTCCCACGAATAAATGTAGTTGCGATATATTCATTTAACACTACCATCATTCTCTTCACGTAGATCACCCCTGAGGCTAGCGATGTCTATTTCACACCAACACCATACATCCAAACATGTATTTACCCATTTACCTCCCAGATGCAGTATATAAACGTGCAAGACGGTACAAAATACATTGTTGTTCGTTTTCACGCCTAGATGCGCATTGGTCGACATTTTGCCGTTTCCGCATCAATTTCGGATTGCAATGCATTTCCTCCTTTCTGTAACTGACGAATCGCAACGTGGAATATCCATACAACTCGATTTATTTTCTTTATGCTCAGGATTAATAGGAACACGTAACTCTGCAGAACAAACCCGCTTCTTTCTTAGTTCATTTGCAAAGGTTCCCGCCTCGAAAAGTGTTCTTGTCATCCGAGAAGTGTGTTTATTAAAGAAGCATTTGATTAACATTGCACCAGATTAACAATCTTCATAAGCCTTGTCCAACAATATTATATATTTCTCAGAGGATTTATGAATTGAGCAGAGCTTACAGTATCGTAAATGTAAGCCATTAATTACCTGCCGCTTTTCGTCTCCAAATACACTCTACAATTATACTATTATTTCCGTGATTCTAATCTCCAGCCTCAATGCTGTAACTACCAACCAGTTACTTGTCTTACTATCTCAATACTCACCGTCGGAACTGGGAAAAGAGCCAGCGGTGCCACATTCAAAAGCAGGGAATGATGGTGTGTTGAAGGCAAACGCAGCTTGGGTATTGATTCAGACTAATCAAAGCAGCGTTTACTTAGCCATTCGTTACGGGTACACTCCAACCGGCGTGGACTCAGCACAAGTGTTCCTCATGCCGATCACAGAAGCTGCCTTGGGTTTCCCTAACGTATGAACACTGAGAGTGCAGCGGACCAAATGGGCTCCCGCGGTCCGAAACATCCATCTCCTACTTTTTTTTTTACCCCAAGTTCCCGTTCTCGTCACCGCCACATCCCTTTCGATAACAACACAGCGGCTCAGGATCTGAGGACATTCGAGACCAAATCGGCAGAAATGCAACTCAGTCGTCACTTCAGTCATTTTGCAGAAGAAGGAAATGAAGTCTACCGAAACCTGCAGTAAACCTTGCGCAAGTCCTACGCTTTGGGTAGTCCGGCTATGGAGAAGCATTTAACACTGCAGACCTCGGGAATTCTGATAATAGTCTTTGCAAATTTCTATGGAGAACCTCAGTGCGTTATCTCCTTCTGGGAAAGAATGTCATCTCGCCTCCTGATTTCTAATAAATTTCCATCCGCGGAAACTGCATGTGGAATCTCCTCTGCATTCACTCCGGTACAATCGCATATTTATTATTATTTATTTACTGTTTCTCAGCTAAATCTGTAAAGCCTGAGCTGTCGAGATTGACAAGCACACTCTTTCTCAATCGCCAGGAACTTGCGGACTATTCCAGTGGTGTTTAGTATTGTGGCTTTCAGGAAATTTACACAGATGTTGTCGCAGAACGAATTGTTTACTGTTATTGTGTAGTGACATTCGGATGGAACCAGTTGTAGATATTAAAATCGGAAAAATGTATACACTGTTCGTGTACCATAGACTTTGAATTTCCTCTTTTATTTCAGCATATTTCTAGTTTTTCTCCTTTTTCATTTCTGATCTTCTGTATTCGAATCGATATATTCATTAAATATAGTTATTCTTTTGCTTAGATTCCTGTAATATTATATCCAGACGTTTATCATGTATTACCCTATATGTAATAATGGATCAGTTGCAATATACTTGTAAGGCTGTGATTATAAAACTGGAGCAGGATTGTCTTTTTGCAATGTAACATATCATTCTGAGTGGATTTTGGTGACTGTTCTGTACCACTTTATTTTGCCTGTGTAATTCAGATTGAATTAAACTGTTGCAGACTGATGGAAAGTGTTGTATAGTTTCTCTTGGAATTTTATTATCTTATTTGTTTCTTTGTTTGTTTTTGTAATTCCAGTTTATTTTCTTCTGCACACTGGATGTGCACCGCAGTTGGTGTCGTCTTTCATTGTTTCTACTATGGTTACTGTATTTACTGAATATATCCGCCGGAAAGCGTTCTACAGATATACTAACTAATAGGTACTTTGATCATAAATTGACTTTGATAATCAATTTTGTGTAGGGTCATCCCTGTTTAAATTCATCCGGGAAAATTAGCTTGTCATATTCTCAATAGCTTTTGTATATCCTCACTATGAACTACCGTAAATTTCTCCACAATCAGGAATGAAGGTTTTCTCTTTACTTAATTTCATCTTTCATGTTCCAGAAGCCCGAGATGACAACCGTATGCATTCATTAGCCACATCTCTACAGTCAGGTAACGTTAATAGTTATAATTCGCAAACAAGTCATTTCAGGAGATTCACTGGTCAAATTGTCTTAGTGATAAAGAAGTTACGTCAGTAGTGTTAGCAAATCCGCTAAAAGCCAGTAAGTGCAATAATATTTAGGAAAGACAATGGCAAATCATGGCATTCTCTTAGAATACACTTTACCAGAACATAGAATTTAGAAGATAGAAATCAGCAGCAGGTTACATGCTCTTCGGCCCACAATGTTGTGCCGACCAGGTAGTCTACTCTAGAAACTGTCTGGAATTTCCGTAGCGCATAGCCCTCTATTATTCTCAGCTCTATGTACCTATCTAAGAGGCTCTTAAAATACCCTATTGCACCCGCTTCCACCACTGCGGCCGGCAGAGCATTCCACGCTCACATCATTCTCAGCGTGAAAAAGAAACTTCCCCCTGACGTCAGGTTTAAAAAGAAGACCGTCATATCCAGCGGGCAGCAGAGATAGAGAGAAGAGTGATAGGGCTTCGGGTTAAATGGCTTACGCGGTAACGGGACGAGGTGAGGTAGTTTTACCTGTGTTAATTGCGGAAAGGAAATAAGTGTGTGAAGCCGGTGTTCTGTGCTCGGTGTCAGATGTGGGAAGTCCTGGAGTCTCCCAGCCTCCCGGACGGCCATAACTGCACACAATGTATCGAGCTGCACCTCCTTAAGAGGCCGATGCAGCTCGATGAACTTCTTCTGGTTAGGGAGACCGTGGAGGTGACAGAAAGAGTTATAGGCAGGTGGTCACACTGGGCCACAGGAGACAGACAAGTGGTTATTAGTCATGAGAGGGAAGGGGTAGTGTCAGGTACTAGGGAGTACCACTGTGGCTGTCCCGCTTTACAATAATTACTCCTGTCTGAGTACTGCTGGAGGAGACAGCCTACCCAGGGGAAGTAACAGTGGTAGTGTCTCTAGCACAGAGTTTGGCCCTGTTGCTTAGAAGTGTAGGGAAAGGAAGGGAATGGCAGTTGTAATACTGGACTATAGTTAGCAAGTCAGACAGGCGATTCTGTGGACGCAGGAGATAAACTTGAGTAGTAGACTTCTAGACACACAGGTGCCAGGGTCCGGGATGTTTCAGTTCTCGTCCAAGATATCCAGCAGTGGGAGGGAAAATAGCCAGAGGTCGTGGTACATATTGGTACCAATGACATAAAGGAAAAGGGAAGAGCTCCTAAAAACAGACGACAGGAAGGAAGTTGAGAAGCAGGATCGCAAAGGTAGTAATCTCGGGATTACAGCCTGTACTACGCGACAGTGATAATAGTAATAGAATGAGGTGGAGGATAGATGCGTGGCTGACTGATTGGAGCAGGGGGCAGGGATTTACATTTCAGGATCATTAGGACCTCTTTTGCGGCAGATGTGATCTGTATAAAAAGGACCGGTTGAACTTGAATCCCAGGAGGACCTGTATCCTGGCAGGGCGGTTTGATAAGGCTACTGCAGAGAGTTTAAAATAGAATTGTTGGTAGGTGGGAACCGAACTGAAGAGACTGCGGAAGAGGCAGATGGCTCGCAAGTAGAGAAAACTTGGAGACAGTGTGTGAGGGAGGATAGACAGGTGATAGAAAAGGGACGCGCTCAGATCGACGGTTTGAGATGTGCCTGTGTGAACAAAGCAGATGAGCTTAGAGCGTGGATCAGTACTTGGAGCTAAGATGTTGTGGAGATAATAGTGACTTAGATGGTTCAGGGGCAGGATTGATTACTTCAAGTGCAGGGTTTTAGATGTTTGAGAAAGGACAGGGAGGAAGGCAATAGAGGTGGAGGCGTGGCACTGCTGAGAAGAAATAGTGTCACGGCTGCAGACAAGGTGGACGTCATGAAGGAATTGTCTATTGAGTCTCTGTGGATGGAGGTTAGTAAAAGGAAGGGGTCAATAACTCTGCTGGGTGTCCTTGTATAGTCCGCCAAATAGTAACAGGGATATCGAGAAGCAGATAGGGAAATAGATCCTGGAAATTTGTAATAATAAGAGTTGTCGTGGTGGGAGATTTTAATTTCCCAAATATCGATTGGCTTATCCCCAGAGCAAGGGGAGTAGATGGGGTGGAGTTTGTAAGGTGTGTTCAGGAAGATTTTTTGACACAATATGTATATCAGCCTATAAGAGGAGAGAATGTACTTGATTTGGTATTGGGAAATCAACCTGGTCAGCTGTCAGATCTCTCAGTGGGAGAGCGTTTTGGAGATAGTGATCATAACTCAAGTCAAGTCTGTTTTTATTGTCATTTCGACCATAACTGCTGGTACACTACATAGTTAAAAACGGGACAAAGTTTTCAGGACCATGGTGCTACATGAAACAATACAAAAACTACACAGAGCTACGTAAAACAACACAAAATACTACACTAGACTACAGACCTACCCAGGACTGCATAAAGTGCACAAAACTGTGCAGGCACTACAATGAATAATAAACAAGACAATAGGGACAGTAGCGGGCAGTAAGTTGGTGTCAGTCCAGACTCTGAGTATTGATGAGTCTGATGGCTTGGGGGAAGAAACTTTTACAAATTCTGGTCGTGAGCTATTCTATCTCCTTTACAATAGCTTGGAAAGAGATGCGAATTGATAAGTTAGAAAAGCATTTTATTAGAGTAAGGGGAATTATGAGACTCAGGCAGGAACGTGGAAGCTGAAATTAGGAACAGATATTTTCAGGGAAAGGTACGGAAGGAATGTGTCAAATGTTCAGGGGATATTTGAGTGGAATTCTGCAGAGGTACGTTCCAATGAGACAGGGTAGTAATGGTAGGGTACAGGAACCGTGGTGTACAAAAACCGTAGTAAATCTAGTCAAGAAGAAAAGAAAAGCTGAAGAAAAGTTCAGAGAGCTTAGCAATCATAGAGATCTAGAAGATTATAAGGTTAAAAGGAAGGAGCTTAAGAAGGAAATTAGGAGAGACAGAAGGGTCCATGAGAAGGCCTTGGCGGGCAGGATTAAGGGAACCACTAAGGCATTTTACAAGTATGTGAATAGCAAGAGGATTAGATGTGAAAGTATAGGACTTATCAAGTGTGACAGTGGGAAAGTATGTACGGAACCGGAAGAAATAGCAGAGGTACGTAATGAATAATTTACTTCAGTATTCACTGTGGAAGAGCATCTTGGTGATTGTAGTGATGACGTGCAGCAGACTGAAAAGCTTGAGAATGTAAATATTAACCAGGAGGATATGCTGGGGCTTTTGGAAAGCATCAAGTTGGCTAAGTCGTCGGGGCGGAGAAACCAGGAATGGTGCAAGAGTGTATGTTTGTCCATGGGAACTCGCGTGTGTTATCTTGTTCACTCTAATAAATGCAGACATTTCTGTGCACACTGAGGTGCGTCGGTTGGGGTCGACAGGTTTGCAACTAAATCGTTGCATGAATTCGTTATATCAAAAAGAAACGAAGAACGTCAGCACCTTACGGTAATTGACTCTAAAAGTTACACATCCATAAAGCCTATTCCCTTCACACTTGAGGCGCCTGACATGGAGAATTTGCTTCAATATTGAACAAATGCATGCCACTGATAACTTTTAAACTAATGCACGAATCACCTTTTCCTCCTTCACTTCAATGAGAGAATGACAAATTATCCGCTGTTATCTGAAAAGTTCTATGTTTGGCAACTTCATGGTGAAAGCATCGGCTCCACTGTAATCACACACATTACCGATGGGGATCAGAACTATAGTCCTTATTGGTACAAGTGTAATGAACGCAGATGCTCTGTCGGATTAAGCATTTGCACCAATCCGAGAGTCCTGTACACGGTGATTGAAGTACATTGCTTCATACCCGTGTTAACATTGACGGCCACTGGTCTAGTACATGTGTATCATTTGAATGCACATACAAACACTGGGCGTTCTCCGCAGGTCTGGCAGCATCTACAGAAATGAATAAATAGAAGACGCTCCGGGCCAGGTCCCTTCGTCGGGGGTGAAAAGGAACGAGGAAGATATTAGAAGAAGTACCTTGGGGGAGGGGAGCAGTCAAAGTTAGAGGCGGATAGGTGAAGCCACATGAGTGGGGAAGGGTTTACATAACAGGCTGGGTGGTGTTAAGCGAAATAAAAGCAAGGGTCCGCAGAAGAAGAAATCTGATAGGAGAGGAGTGTGGATCCTGGGAGAATGGGAAGGAGGAGGTGCAGTACCTGAAGTTCATAGGCAAGTCAGGAGAAGTGATAATATGACAGTGTAGGGAAACGAATAAGGGGAAATTATCGGAAGTCGGAGAAATCAATGTTCCTCCCATCAGATTGGAGGGCACCTGGACGGAATTTGAGGAGTAGCTCATCCAGCCTGAGAGTAGCCTCGTCGTGGCACACGGGAAGACCATTCACGGACAAGTCCGACCGGGAATGGGACTAGGAACTGAGATGGTTGGCTACTGAGAAATGACGCTTCAATCGATGGAGCTGAGATGCTCGACACAGAATTAATTAATTTGATGAAGGGTCTCGGCCGAAGAGTTCGACAGATTAATCACTTCCAAAGATGTTGCCTGACCTGTTGAGTTCGTCCAGAATTTTGTGGTTGTTGCAGTGAAACTGATTAACGGTTTGCATGCGTTCAGTATCTGCGTAACCCTGGCTGCGATATTAGTTTAAGGCTCTTCACCAAATTACAGGAGCGTGAAAATAACATATTCGTTTTTATATTTCTGTTGCAAGATCTATAACAGAGACAATTCCCAGAATGAAACAGAGTAGCCGAATGGCGTTATCTCATTGGTCTCTGATTACAAAGTCTGTGGATTCTCGGAATGGACAAGACCAAGAATAATAATCCTGAAACCGAGCGGTGAACCTGAGAGTATTTAGTAACACCATTCACTGAATTCTCAAATCGTCATTTCTTCTTATTTGAGATTTTGCAACTTCTTGTCAAGCTTCCTCATCACAACTGGGATTATATTTCAGTGACATCATGGTTATGTTTTACCCCCCTGTTGGAAGACACGTCAGCCTTGTGAGGTATTGGATATTCAGCATGCTGGGTCGAGTATAAATGAATGACCGTCGAGATTCATTAGCTCAGAGTTTCTTCGTCAGGATTATAGGCAGCTGGAAGTCAGGCTGGATCTCATCCAGCATGTTTGAAACATTGTACCTTGTGGGAAAGATATATTACTTGATCACTGCCGTTATTGGTGTTCCTGGTAAGAAGAGAGACGAACTAACGACTGTTTTTGTGGGTGAACGGTATTTGGACTCATTTAGTTACCGACAGTGTTATGATGCTGATGTATCAGTGAGAGTGGAGCCGACATTGTGATAAAACGGGGTAAAACACACAAAATGTCGGTGGAACGCAGCAGGCAGCATCTATTACTGACGAAGGGTCACGGCCCGAAACGTAGGCAGTGCTTCTTCCGATAGATGCTGCCTGGCCTGTTGCGCTCCACCAGCATTTTGTGTGTCTTACTTGAATTTCCAGCATCTGCAGATTTCCTCGTGTTTGCCGTGACAAAACCGAGTTGGCTGAAAATATACCGGCAGGTGAAAGTGATGAAGAGTAGAAGATCGGGGAGATGGACTCATGGCAGGCAATTGTGATTTATTAATGCCAGGTTGCTTGTCAAAGTAAACACCAATAATCCAGCGCACTCGTCACCTTTACGGGCTACTTGGAGTTGCACCAATAACGCGACAGGCTTTAAATTCAGATTTTAAGATATTGCTGCAAATTTGAAGAGGACTCATGACCGGAATCGACTCGTCAGTGATATTGAAGAGAATATTAGAGCGTTTTTGACATTAGCAGGCCTTTCGGCCCAGTAATGCTTGCCAAGGTCTTCTTTATAGTGTATCGAAATAACTATCGCGTTTAGATCTGGAAGTCTCTCAGGTACTGCTCTCAACCACAAGGCTAAATGGTTTGCTCCATGTGTCCATGGGGTAGGAGGAAACCCATCAGTGCCCGTTAGAGTCAGACGGGGTAAGGCTCATGCAAAACGCCGCTCTGGCCCCATGAACGTCGAAGTATTTGGAATAATGCTGCAGTAATTTGCAGCAAACTCTAAAAAATCAGATGTTTACAAGTACCTACATTATCTTTTCTTTGGACGTTGGGTGGAATAAGCAAGAACGCACAAGATTCCTGAAACATTCAGCGGGTCAGACAAAACGATTAAAAGTGAAAATTGGAAATTTCTGATCGGATACTTTGACATTCCGTGAAAGAACCCCGATCAACAGTAGTTGCAGAATGTAAAATAAGCGAGGCAAATGGGGCTCGTGTGGGCGCGGGACAAACGCGGAATCGAGGCGGAGACAAAGACATGCGAACCGGGGAAATTAATTTGCCTTCAAATTTCCGTTCTGTGAATGGGCAGAGCCGGAGGGAGCAGGGCTTCGCCGTATGGGGATAGTGCCAGAAGATAGGTAACGAGAACGCGGCAGTCAACATCGCTAAGAAAGTTGCTAAAGTGCCCAGACTACACATGGGGAAAAAAACCAAACAAACCAATGCTGGAAGATTTAAATTGAATTCTCCAAAGTGCCCTCGACGATCAATTGAAAATGTTCCTTTCCAAACGTTACTCCTCCTCCAGTACCGAGTACAGTACCCTTTCACCAAGCATGAACCCGTCTGAGGCATCTGTCACGCCCAATTTAAACTGCTTAAACTTCCAGAAATGAACTACCGTATACTTAAAGTTTGATTGTTCTGAATTTCCAGTTAATCTCAGCCTTGAGACACAGCTAGTTGCGAGAAAGTAATTCACGCATTCTTTTTTTTTCTCCCAGTGAGTTTAGTGGCGATTGTGATCTTGTCCCGCGGAAAGTGTGGTCTCTCCATCTGTACCACTCGCTACCTGGTGGCCATGGCGACGGCGGATCTGCTAACTATCATCTTTGAGATCATTCTGTGGCGGGTCAGTTATTACTACTTTCCTGGGACTTTCCTGGACATCTCTCCAGTATGCAGTATGATCATTCTCCTGAAAGAAACAGCCCCAGAAATGTCTGTCTGGTTCACTGTCACTTTCACGTTTGATCGGTTTGTCGCTATTTGTTGCCAGAAGCTGAAAGCAAAATATTGCAACGGGAAAACTGCGGCTGTGGTTCTGACAACTACCGGTGTTCTGCTCTTTTGTAAAAATGTGTCCTACTTCGTAAGTAAGCCTGCGAAACTGATTGACAATATACCCTGGGACGGTATTCCAAAACCGGGCTCCTATACTGAACCCGGGTGGGTGGGATATAGATCGTTTTGCGCCGTTATGACGCCATTACTGCCATTTGTTTTAATACTACTGTTTAACGCTCTGACGGTCAGACACATTATAGTGAATAGTCGTGTCCGTAAGGGGCTGAGGGGTCAGAGCAAGACGGAGAGATGCAGTGACCCGGAGATGGAGAGCAGGAGGAGGTCTGTGATCTGACTTCTCACCATCTCCGGAAGTTTTATCATCCTGTGGTCGGTGATTGTTGCTGAATTCCTTTATTACATGATTGCCGGGCTAGATCAAAATAATTACAACGATTCGGAATACATATTTCAACACACCGGATACATGCTGCCGATATTAAGTTGCTGCACAAACACGTTCATTTACGGGGTAACTCAGTCCAAGTTCAGAGCGCAGTTCATCAGCGCAGCGAAATATCCGCTGTCGTCAATAATTCAACTAATTAATAAACACAATATCTAATTCCACCCAGACGAGGTATTAGTGTTTCCTATCATCACACAACAGAACTGGCCGTTTTATGAGAATGTGGAAGCGGCGAGAATAAACCAGGCTTAGAGGCCGAGAGAGACACCGCACAGGAATAGACTCTTCAACCACCCAGACCTCAACATTCCACCAACATTCTCGCTTTTGTATTTGTTTTAAATTCTGAATCATCATATTTCTGCTCATCATATTCAACACCTGAACACAAGAAATTAATTCCATTCTTTTCCTTAGCCTTTTGCAGAACGAGGAAATGAAAAGGAAAGTCAAATAATCTACAGGAACTTACAGTAACCCTTACATGTCCTTGATATTATATAAATCTGTTATTGAGATGTGTTCGCACTACAGAACTCGTGAATGCTATTCATAATTGCACAGTTTTCTATGGAAATCCCCAATTCCTAGTCTGATTCAAGGAAGGAATGTCGTTTCCTGATTTCTAAAAAAATTCCATCCGAGCAAACTGTATCCTTTGCATTTACTCCAGTACAATCGCATGTTCATTATCATTTTAGTTTTTAAGTGAAAGCTGGTAAAATTTCAGAGACAGTGGGGGAGTGATCGGAGGTAAAAGAGATGGGTTGACAGATGGTGGGGAGAGAAATGAAGTAAGAGATACGGTGGGAGAGAGATGGAGGGTGAGAGACATGGGAGAGAAGTTAGACGAGGGCAGAGAGACAGCAAAAGAAAGAGAAGGGGACGAAGGGAGAGAGAGGGCGAGAGAGATTGTTCACCGAGAGACGTTCGAGGAGAGGTAGGTCTGGAACTGGAGACAGTATGGGACCGGAGAGGAGACAGGGTAGAGAGAGTGTGTGTGGAGAGGGGAAGGTACTGGAAAGAAAGAGATGGGAGAGAAACAATCTGAAAGAGAAAATGGAAGACAAAAGTGAGTGAGAATTGGCATTTGGCGTGGAGAATGAGACAGGGAGGGAGCCCTCCGTAGATAGTACGCGGGCTGGTTGGATATGGAGGATCCAGTAGTGTGATGGGTTCTTGGATGAGAAGTGCGACCGCGATGAGGAGAAGGATCCGGAGTAGAGAGATTTGGAGTGGGGAGAAACCGCGAGGGGGAGGTCCCGGAGGAAAATAGACACCGAGGAAAAGAGTGAGTGAAACCGGGTCAGGGAGCAAGAGAAGGAAAGGGTCAGTTTGACCTGAGAAAGAGAGCCTCAGGTTCTAGAAAGTGAATGCAGGAGAAAGAGAATGGCCGATAGTGAGCCCGGAGGAGCGCAGGCGTATGGGGTTGGGTAGGGAGCGTGAATATGGGACAGAGGTAGGTGTTGGACTAAGGAACCGGATTTGGAGAGAAACTGGGTGCGGGGTGGGGGGGGGGAACAGAGACTGTAAAAGACAGGAGGGAGAAGAAACAGATCGGGGGATATGGAGAGACAGGTGTCCGCGAGTCTGAAGAGAGAAGGACGGGGGAGATAAATGCGGGAGAAAAGCCAGGGAGACAGAGAAGGAGGAGAAGACTATGAGAGAAAAATCAGTAAATAGAATCTAGGAGAGAGTACAGGAGAGAGGGAGAATTGTATGAAAGAGAAACTTGTGGAGAGAGAAGGGAGAGAGAGATAGATAGATCGATAGATCGAGAGAAAGAGAGAGAGCATTACAAACTGGCCCTTACAATCTGTGATATTAAAGACCGTTGCTTTCGACTATGTATGACACTTGGTTGGGCCTCATTCATATGTTGTATATTTCCTATGGCTGTCTGACTGCAGAAGCATCACACCTCCATTTCTGGTAGAGTCATCTATTGCATTCCATTTTTGTTATATCTGTCCGAACGTATATCAGTGAACCCAAACAGAAACTCAGTGACGAGTCTGCGATTTTTCTTCTGTCATATATTTTTAAAATCTTTCTCTGCTCCCTTTATTACCGGAAAATCACTTTAGCTGTCTATCCTAACTGTGCCTCTTGTGAATTAATAAGTCCCGATCATGTTACCATTCAGTCTTCTTCCACCTAGGAAAAAAGCGAGCCTATTGAATATTTATCCATGTCTGCAGTCTTCAAATAAAGGTGAATAATTCAAAAAAAGGTTACTTAGCATTATTAACCACCTTATGAAAGTAGCGAAGATGTGTCGCCTGCGTTATGAAACATGCAGTAAGTCGTTTCACGGATACTATATCATGTGTAGTTCCGATGGTCACAGTTCCCTACAGATGTGATTGCACTACATGTATGTTTATAATTGGGACATGGGTGAATATTACGTGGGACGGAATATTTCACAAATGAGGAGCCTTTGAAAAGGCAGGGGTTCATTTCCGGGACGTCGAACAATCTGAACAGACGTAACAGTGTAATTCAAATGATGAGAAGCATAAATGGGCTCAAGTGGGAGCAACCTGTTCCAATAACAGGTGTGTCAGAGCGCAGTGGGCTTTGGTTTATTGTGAAGCACAGGAGGAAGAACGTTTATTCACCCCGTCGGTGACTGCCATTCGGAATTACTGTAGTTCGGGAAGGGTAGAATCTGGCAAACGTTTAGAAGCAGTGAAGACTACCACTGCGTGCTGGCAAATGGGATGTAAAATGAAGGTTTAGATTAACTGATTACTTTCCCTTGGACGGGAGCGGAGACCTGACTGAAGGTTACAAAATCAGGAACGCAAATTACTGTCGGCCACCAGAATAAATTTCTCGTGTTCGAAATGACAAATTGTCAAGGACACGGACATTGGATGAGAGGGGAAACGTTTAAAAGAATAAAGTTGGACAAATGCATGAGACCGGATGTGACAGCGGCATGCGGTTGCTTTTCGAGAGGTGCATGAATCGAAGCAGATGGACTGCACGGATTGGTTGTATTTGGCATCATGGTAGGCACCGATATCATGGGCCGGAAGTTCATGTGATGTACTGTCCTATGTTCTGGGAGTGTCCGAACAGGTGGCGTCTGTAGTACGGAAGAATAATACTATCGGGTCTTACTCTACGTTAACGGCAAAGGAAGATACCTTTTCACTGTTGGGAGGCTAATGAACGAGCGGACTCAGTTTCCTTAAGGGACAGCCATTTACAACTGTGAAGGTAGATTGTATTAGTGACTGACTGCACGGATACCTGAAATACCGTACAGACGAGAGCTGTCGAGACTGGCGTATGGGAAACATAGAAGTATACACTGCACAAGTATAGTGTTTGGGCAGATGGAGTGTGAAAAATTATTGGAAACTAGAGCAGAGAAATTAAGGACACCGGGGTAGATCAGCCACGATTATATTGAGCAGCAGGACAGCAACGCAGGGCCATATAGACCACACAGTGTGGTGTACTGAGGAGAGGACGGAGAATGAAAGTGACAGATTGTCAGTGTTCACTACGTCAGGGTGTCCTTCTTGCCGTAAGAGAAAACAAACCAGAGAGATAAACGTCCATTTCACCGCAAAAAAAGGACATAGCAGAAACCAGATCGCGGGAGAGATTCGGAGAAGACCCGATGCCCCTATTCTGTCGAAGTATCACAGGGTAAAAAACATGGGGACAACACCTTCTGGACAAGCAGCAAATCTCTGACCACCATCAGCGCACTACTTGCTTATCAGCCTCCTCTATCCCGATCCACCTACCGCCTGCGGACACTTGTCTCCAGCTTTTCACACTGACGACTTTCCGTCCAGCGTTCCATCCATTGTTTCTCTCTTTCTTTCTTTCTTTTTTATTGACGCTTGGGCATACAGCCCACCTGAACTGAAAATTTCTCATCTTAATTCATGCGCAATCTGTTCCTTGCTTGAGTAACAAATGGCGGTGTGTGGATATGTAAACAGTGCGGACTCACGAGGAAGATGCAGCGTATGGGTAGAGATTTCCCTGGCATTTACGGATAAAATGATCCCTTCATAATTTTGAGAGAAGAGGTGAACTGGAGGGTTGCAGCCGGCGGTGACATCAAATTCTCAATGATTCTGGTTATTTCGTGCGGATATTAAACTGAACAAATCGTCGATGCAGTTGGTGACTTGTTTGTTTGAAGTGTGAAAAGAGCATTTTTCTTCTCTCGCAATGCTGGGTTGGTGTGTTTAAAGTTTGTCTGTGTGAAATGTATACCGTAAACGTTAGAGACATTTTTAAACACATTTAAGGTCAATCTAAATTTACATGATATTCAATGCTGCTGTCATTTACACCACTCCTCACTTTACACCACACGCTGTCGGAACAGTGCTGCCAGGATTATCAAGGACAATACCCACCCAGCCAATACACGTTTTGTCCCTCTTCCCTCCAGAAGAAGGTTCAGGAGCATGAAGATTTGTACGGACAGATTTGGGAACAGCTTCTTTCCAACTGTGATAGGACTGTTGAACATGATCCTGACCCGGATCTGGGCCATACCTTCCAAATATCCGGACCTGACTTGCACTACCTTACTCTCCCTTTTCTATTTTCTAATTATGATTTATAATTGATTTTTTTTATTATATTTACTTCGATTTGTACTTCAGGGAACGCGAAGCGCAGAATCAAATATCGCTGTGATGATTGTACGCTCTAGTATCAATTGTTTGGTAACAATAAAGTAAAGTATCTGGTGCGTGCGCATGTTTGTTTGTGTCCGAGGACTGAGGAAACTGGCCCTGCTCTGTTGTTATTGATTTGTTGCTATGCTATGGACATTGTGGACATGCTGTGTTGGACAACAATAATTAAATAAACGTTGAGGTCGATTAAAACCAAATAGCAACCTTGCCACGCTGAGCGACAGACTGTTTGAGAATACAGTCACAGACAGGGCAGTTGTTTAATGAAGGACTGACAGAATGTTCGAATAGATTAGCGCAAAATACAAAACACACCTGATGGAAGTTTGAAACCTTTAAAAAATAAACTTCTGTCGAAGTGGACATAAACAAGGTGAAAGTACATTTATTATCAAAGTATGTATGCAAGATACAACCATGAGATTCGTCTTCTTGCAGGCAGCCACGAAAAATAAACACCATGAATCCTGTTCAAAGAAAACATCAAACATCCAAAGCGCAAAAAAAAGAACAAATTGCGCAAATGGCAACAACGACTGACTAACGCACAGAATATTAAACATTAAACTGCAGAGTTCTTGAACCATTATCATTCGTTGACTACAGGCTGAAGAACCAATGTACTCCGATCTAAATTATGCACAATAGCATTTACTACAGAACAACCAGAAACACACATGACACGAAGTGCACAGCCATCCAAAAGCTATTCCAATCCACAAACAGCGCCTTTCAACCTGGGCCAAGATGCAAAACTCTGGAATCTAACACTGGAGGCAGCCACCGAGAGGGAGACGGAGACCGATCAAACGCAGACAAACGATGCTGGACCTTTCCGATCTCGTCTTCGTTTATCTCAATATTGTGCGACAGTTTAATCGGCGACGTAATCGAAAATTGTACTCACGCATGGGTACTCGCTGCGATATTAGGATCCACACTCTATTTCCAATCGCTATTTCCAATTTGGAGAGGGATCCTTGAAAATATTACACGTTTTCTGTATTAAGTGTGCCATATTTACAATACTCAAATACGTCAATGTCCTTGTCCTTCAGCAGTCCCCAACAACACCTTGACATCAATTATGATATCTAAACCTCATATGATGCAGGGAATTACAGTTGCAACGGTCATAAACATTTTGGATGCGGGAACATGGATTCCGTGAGAGCTATATTGCTAAACGTGGATACAGAAACAACTAAAGCGTAGAATTCTTAAATTGGATTATTGAGCCTAATATCAGGGCACTGCCTCGGCGTCCAGCCATGCTGGGTATAGATCTTACTGGTATTATATACAGTTGGTAGAGTATCTCTGCCTCCAGACATTATGAGCAATTACATTGACGTTGCGGCATTGAGGTTCAAATTACCAGTGTTACTAAGTCCGAGTTTGATAGGAAAAGGATTGCCCAGCCGAACGAAGATGTGGTAACAGTTTTCTTACTGCAGACACTGTCGACATTGTTCAACGTTTGCGTGTCTCTGTGTAAGACAATGACTGAGCCAACGATGTGATCGAATGTAGTAATAGATTTATTACAGCGTTTGTCGCTCAGCGAATTGGGCTGCAGCGACGATTCGACCACGAATAATGAATGAACGCAATACCCCACACGACCATTCTGTTAGCAATGAGATTCAGAGTAGGGATATTCCGATGCCGACAGGAGATACTAATCGTCAGGACAGGGAGAGGAAAACACAACACGGAGCACGCAACATCCCCGCCCTCATGGTTTTGGTAAAGGCTGTGACCGGATTTGTCACAATATTCTTCAGTTGCATCCGGAACTTGGACTGCGTCACAGCGTAAATAAAAGTATTTGTGCAGCAACTGAAATTCTGCAGTAAATACCCGACTTGCTGAAATACATATTCAGAAAAGTTCTGATCTGTTCCTCTAATGTTGTAATAGAAGAAATCTGTAACGTTTGTCAGCCACAGGAGGACAAAGCTGCCGGAGATGGTGAAAAGTAAAATCACAGACCTCCTCCTGCTCTCCATCTCAGGATCGCTGCGATTCTCTGCGTTTCTCTCACCCCTCAGTCCCTTACGAACACGACTGGCTTCTAAAATGTGTCTGACTGTCAAAGCGTTCAGCAGCAAAATTACTGCAAACGGTAGTAGTGGAGTTAAAATGGTGTCAAACCAATTGAATCCCACCCAAAATGGATCAGTATAGTAACTATCTATCGCATAGCAGAACCACTCTACATCGGCAATACGGTCTCCAGGTCCATATGCAAAATAGAGGGGTACATCTTTCACACAGAGAAGAATACCGGTAGTGGCTAGTACCATCGCCGCAGTTTTCCCGGTGCAGTACTTTGTCCGGAAATTTTGACAACATATGGCAACATACCGATCGAAAGTGAAGGTGACGGTGAACCAAACTGAACATTCTACGGATGCACGAGTGAGCACGATGAGCACACGGCACACAGTGGTAATATACAGAAAACTCAATGGAAAATAATGAAAATTGATCCGGTACAAAACAACCTGAGTAATAATAACCAAAAGATCCGATGCTGCCATGGCCACCAGGTAGTGAGTGGTGCAGGTGGAGAGTCCGCACTTCCCCCGAGATAGGATTACTATCGCCAAAAAATTCACTGGAGAAAGAGAAACGGACAGATTTTGGACATACATTACCACTGCAATCTGAGTAACTGCAACTATAATCGTAATGTCAGTCCAGGTGCAGAGGGAGACATTTATTTTCCAAACATGAAAATGCTTGTGATTAAACAGGTATAATATCAACGTCCTGTGTATTGCACCCGGCCGATTTTAGGTGACAGCGGAAAGACGCATCTGTGAGTTTAACGGAGGGAGGGATCGACTTATCATTTCAGATTTCCAATATACTGATAAGGTTTCGTGTTATCGGTATAGATCCGGGATCCAAAGCCACTTACTTATGGAGTCAGATATTCACTATCGCTGCTGCTACCAGCAATGGTACCTGGATTTTGTAAACGAGAAAAAGATGATACTTGTCGCACAACGCTTCAGATTCGAGTCCCTTGCTCGACCTGTTCGGTCGGTGGGCAGAACCACACTGATGGGCGCTCACTGTGAGCCGCCCTGTGAACTGTTGTGGTGGACTGGATCCGTCGGGGGCCGTGAAGCAATGTCCAAAATGTGTGCAATACAGAATCTCTGGACATGTTCAAGTTCGCAGTTTGTATATCAACCACCCAGTCCCTCACAGCATCACTGGTCTGCAGAAATGAACGAAAACGTGCCTGGTACAGCAGGGCCAGGGATCATGCCGTCCTATCTATTGTATCGAAATTTTGGCGTTGTGTGTGCTGTTGCACTTATTCCCACAGACTCACAATATATTTCCCAACGTGTAACGACAAGCGTACGATGTTCCTATCCTTTCGATAGTGGGCACTGAGAACAATTCTGCTCTGCTAACATCCCTACTATCCTGCTGCCATCTGCTCCACACAGTTCGGGATGCTCATTTGTTGGTATATACAATAAATATACTCTCTAAAATTACTCAGTAAAATTTAATATAAAAACCTCCGTGTCTGATCGATTTCTACCGAGTAAATCGCCGGAACTTCCAGCCACCCTACAGACGGTTCCCCCAATCCCAGGAGTTACAGTCACGTAGCTGAATGTAAGCTCCACTTTCTGAAGGCACCCGAATGACTGAGACCATCAAGGAGGCATAATGCGACATTACTAAAACATCAGAGATTAACCCAAAGCACCACTGAATCTTCATTATTAAGTCGCGACCCTGACTTACCAGGAACTCCAATGATGGCAATGAATGCGTACAGAACTTTCTCGAAGTCGTAATAAATGTTGAACATTTTACATCCATACAGATATGCGAATCCTTACGATGTATGCGAATTCCTCAATTGTAAATTCCGTCTGACACATTTGCAGATATTTTATACCCTTTTAAAAACCCACAGGGATATTGGAGTTACAACACACTTATAAATAGCTATTTTAACATCTATGTAAAAAAACAAATAAGTTGAAACTCATTTACAAATGATTATTTCCACTTCACCGGCATATTTGGAAAACAATGACGTGAACATATCTATCAAAAATGGAAATTAGAAACAGCACTCCTTCAGCAATTGGAATATTGATTGAAACGTCAGGCTTTTCCATCCATCTCATGTTTATCCGCGGATGGTTTAATTTTCATTTGTTTCAATTTTCACAATGTAATGCAGCCCACATGATATTGTCACCGCTACAACCCACCCGTCCAACAATCCCTTAGACACCCGACCATCCGACTGGAGGTACACTAACATCAGAGCATGATCGTCCGGATGAGAAACAGCCTTTCCCCCAGGCGGGCGGGCTTCTGAACTGGAGGGCGAGTCACGGAGGAAGCTCACAGCGTTATACTGCTTATTTTATAACTTCTGTCGGAAAAGCAACTGAGTGTTTGTAAACTTATTTGTGGTGAAATTGCGAAATTGCGATCTGTGCTGTGTATGTTCATTGTATGTTCTATGTTTTACAACTTGGTCCGTTTGTTCACCTGGTCTTTCAGATCTGTACGAATGAATGACGGTAAATTGAACTTCAACTTGAACTTATTGATTGGTCTCCGTTTCAGGATGGGTTGTCATTTTAGTAAGTGTACATTTTTTTTGTGTATGTCGGCAGTCTTAATAATTAGACTCTACTTCTCCTCCGAATAAACTGGTGCACCGATGAATCGAAAGGTCGCAACTACTATACCCAGCTAATGTTAAATAATTCTACAGACCCAGATCCTCCCCCTTCATTCCCCCCCCCCCCGACAAGTACTGCCTAACCCCGTCCACTAACCAGCCCATGCTACTAACGGAACAACCTCAGTTCAATACAGAAAACTAACGTCTTTTTGAGTACTGGTAGACACCAATATTGCAGATATGAACATTAATCTGAAGATAAAACTGTCACTTAATGTATTACAGGAAGCACGCATATCTGATCTCCTCGATGAAGCCAGACTTTAGCAGTGATTTCGATCCTGAGAGTGATGTGGCTGCTGGAAATAATATGGGGAATAGTACTCGAGATCTTCAGGCCAGGAGGCGTTCTCAACCTGCTGTAAAAATTCCGGCTGCCGGAAAGTTTGATGATTCTTCAGCGTCACAGAACCAAAAAAACTGCAACTTGGACTGAGGTGGCGGTGGGGTTTTTAATTGTTTTAAAATTTGACATTTTGTTTGATTTTCGGTTCGTGTTGATGGTTTTGAGGACAGCGAGGGGAAGTTAGTTTTTGTGAACTGGCATGTACTGGAATTAGAGGACCAATCGGAGTCTCCCGTCTCTGCTCATTGTTGGAATGACTGCCCGCTGAAAGGGCTGAATAACGTTCCAACAGAACAGTGTGAGTGAAGGTTGATGTGGATTATCGATGTGTAAGTAAATCAATCCAATCCTTTCTATTACAAATGCGGCGACGTTAGCAGTACAGATTTTTAAAACAGACAACGCACCTGGCATAATCGAGATAACTAATTTCACACACACAATAAATTTCCCCGGTGAAAGATACAGCTCCAAACACTGGCTGAGCAGAACATAAAGCATTGCACAATGCTGGGTCCTCGCCTTTATAGACTGGTCCTCACCAAATGTCTTCTAACATTGAATATGGCTTCCTCACCACTGAATCAAATTAAGCTTCAGTGAATCATCCGGGAGGACTCCAAAGTCCTTCTGCACTTCTGATCGTTGATCAGTCGTTTTCCATTTAGGAAATGGCCTGAGTTTATATTCATTCTCTCAAAATGCATGATCATAAACTTCTCGACACTGTATTCCATTTGTTACTTCCTTGTCCATTCGCCTAATCTGTGGAAGTTACTTCACAAACAACTTTACGTATACATTCTTGAGGGGATAAAAAATATCTTATTTATTCTCCTTGAAATTAAGTGTTCCCCGTTCACCTTAACACGGTCGAAGACGGCTTCAAGCATAAAGTCTACCGGAAAATGGAAAAGTCGAAGCAGTTCGAAGGTACTGCACGGGATGTGTTTTGGTGACTTGGAAACCCAAAACTGTCCAATATGTTCTGCTCAGACGGTGTTGAATGATTGTGTGCAGGTCCCCACCTACACTTATTTAATTGAATATTGGGAGCAGTGTTCACTCGCAACGTGTGACCAGTCGTGGCGCCATTACCTGTGTAGCTGGATGGCTGGTGATACGTTTTGGAAGATTGTACATATTGTCGTGTCCAGTCCTTTTTCCTTCGCAACCAAACTGCCGGCGGAATTGAGTGGGTAGGTCAACTGAGGGAAATGTTTCGAGGCGAGACCCTCGTTCACTTTAATCTGCCCTGACCCACCTGGACAGCGCCGACTCCTGTGGCAGAATGCTGTTTATTGACTTTATTTCAAAACTGTGATCCCAACCAAGCCGATCGTCAAACTTCGCCAGCTTGGTATCAGTTCATCCCTCTGCAATTGGACCTTGGACTTTCTGGCTAACAGACCCCAATCTGTTAAGTTAGATAACCTCTCCTCCTCCACTCTCACCCTGAACACGGGCTGTGCGCAGAGCCCCCTTCTGTACTCACTTTCACCTATGACTACGTTCCTGAACATGGTTCTAACTCCATCATCAAGTTCGCAGAAGACACCACGGTGGTTGGCGTGATAAAAGAGGATGACCAGATGGTCCACAGGGATGAGTTCCAGCACCCGGCCGCATGCTGTGCCGATGACAACTTGGCCCTTAGTACCCAGAAGACCAAAGAGATCATTGTGAAATTAAGGCATGCTGGGAGCCACACTCATGTCCCCATCTAATCAACGGAGCAGTAGTGGAGCGTATATCAAGCTTCAAATTCCTTGGTGTCCACATTTCCGATGATATCACCTGCTCCCTGAACTCCTCCATTCTGATCAGAAAGGAGCAACAGCGCCTTTATTTCCTGCGGAACATCAAGAAAGCTCACCTCTGTCCCAGGACACTGACGGAACTTTTACCGCTGTACCATTCAGAGCATACTGCATTTCAGTGTGATGAGGAAATTGTCCCGCAAAGCACTCCAGCGTGTGGTAAAAACGCTGCCCAGCCCATTATCGACACCCAGTTGCCCACAATTGAGAAAATCTACCACAAACGCTGTCTAGGCAGGGCGAAAAGCATTATCAAGGATGCATTCACCCTGACCATGGACTATTTAGATAGATAGATAGATAGATAGATAGATAGATAGATAGATAGATAGATAGATAGATAGATAGATATATAGATAGATACTTTATTCATCCCCATGGGGAAATTCAACTTTTTTTCCAATGTCCCATACACTTGTTGTAGCAAAACTAATTACATACAATACTTAACTCAGTAAAAAATATGATATGCATCTAAATCACTATCTCAAAAAGCATTACTAATAGCTTTTAAAAAGTTCTTAAGTCCTGGCGGTAGAATTGTAAAGCCTAATGGCATTGGGGAGTATTGACCTCTTCATCCTGTCTGAGGAGCATTGCATCGATAGTAACCTGTCGCTGAAACTGTTTCTCTGTCTCTGGATGGTGCTATGTAGAGGATGTTCAGAGTTATCCATAATTGACCGTAGCCTACTCAGCGCCCTTCGCTCAGCTACCGATGTTAAACTCTCGAGTACTTTGCCCACGACAGAGCCCGCCTTCCTTACCAGCTTATTAAGACGTGAGGCGTCCCTCCACTTAATGCTTCCTCCCCAACACGCCACCACAAAGAAGAGGGCGCTCTCCACAACTGACCTATAGAACATCTTCAGCATCTCACTACAGACATTGAATGACGCCAACCTTCTTAGGAAGTACGGTCGACTCTGTGCCTTCCTGCACAAGGCATCTGTGTTGGCAGTCCAGTCTAGCTTCTCGTCTAACTGTACTCCAAGATACTTGTAGGTCTTAACCTGCTCCACACATTCTCCATTAATGATCACTGGCTCCATATGAGGCCTAGATCTCCTAAAGTCCACCACCATCTCCTTGGTCTTGGTGATATTGAGACGCAGGTAGTTTGAGTTGAACCATATCACAAAGTCCTGTATCAGTTTCCTATACTCCTCCTCCTGTCCATTCCTGACACACCCCACTATGGCCGTGTCATCAGCGAACTTCTGCACATGGCAGGACTCCGAGTTATATTGGAAGTCTGATGTGTACAGGGTGAACAGGACCGGAGAGAGTACGGTTCCCTGCGGCGCCCCTGTGCTGCTGACCACCGTGTCAGACCTACAGTCTCCCAACCGCACATACTGAGGTCTACCTGTCAAGTAGTCCACTATCCAATCCACCATGTGAGAGTCTACTCCCATCTCCGTTAGTTTGTGCCTTAAGATCTTGGGCTGGATGGTGTTAAAGGCACTAGAGAAGTCAAGGAATGTAATCCTCACAGCACAACTGACCCCCTCTAGGTGAGAGAGTGATTTGTGCAGCAAATACGTGATAGCATCCTCCACTCCCACCTTCTCCTTATACGCAAACTGAAGAGGATCCTGGGCGTGCCTGGTTTGTGGCCTCAGATTCTGTATTATCAGCCGCTCCATGGTCTTCATAACGTGCGACGTCAAGGCAACAGGTCTGAAGTCATTCAACTACTTTGGTTGTGGTTTCTTCGGTACCGGGACAATACAGGATGTTTTCCACTGTCTGGCTACTCTACTCTGCTCCAGGCTCATGTTGAAGATGCGCTGTAGTGGTTCTCCCAGCTCAGTCGCACAGGCCCTCAGTAATCGTGGGGAAACTCCATCCGGTCCAGCCGCCTTGCTGGCACAGATCTTCCTCAGTTGACCTTCCACCTGTGCAGCCGTAATCCTGGGCGTGGGCAAGGTCTCCTGTGAGTGGCTATTTTCCTGTGAGGGAAGTAAGCCTGGTGTGGATTTCTGCGGTGAGGATGAGATTGAGATTGAGATTTTCCTCTCCTCCCATCCGGCAGGCGCTGCAGGAGCCTCAGCTCCCGCACCAGCAGGCTCAGGAAGAGCTTCCTCACCGAGGCTGTGACCCTGCTGAACCACACATCACAGCGCTAAGCAGTATTGCACGCAGATTGTACAGACTCAGTACATTTATATTTGTGTGCTGTAGCACTTTTTATTCCGATTCATTTTGTAAATAATACTATTCTTTTACACTTCTGGTTAGATGCTAATTGCATTTCATTGGTTTTTTATCTGTACTCGGCACATTGACAATAAAGTTGAATCTAATCTAATCTAAATCCAATCAAAGGTAACTTTTTTTTTGAAAAAGTGTTGCTTCTTCTGATTTGTTTGTGTTTCTGATAGATTGTTTGAGGCTGAACGCCAATACAGTTTCTCACACTGTATCACGATTGAATTTGGAGAAATAATAAATTAATTTTTATTGAATCTAAGACGTTGAATTGCACAATTGTGCTGACGCTTTGCAGTAGCTCAACGGAACGGAAAATGATTAGCTGATGCGTTTCATGATTTTGATAGTGACGGGTCTTTTCGCTTATGTACCCAACAATAGGCAAACGGCATTGATCGATTCCAGATGTCTCCATACTGAACAATCCAGGTCTTGGATAACCTGAATATCTCGTTCAGACGTTCAAAGAGCTTAAATGTAACCTAAAAAAATATGTATATATAAAAGCGCAAAAAGTACAAAACACCTGCAATGTCTCGGGGAATTAATAGGAAATATTTAAGGGAAATTTCAACTGAATTGTAAACAAGTGAAGTTCTAACAATAACACATAGGCACGAGAAGCGCATTGATAAAGATAATTATAATCAATAAAACGCTGAGAATATAAAACAACAGGGACGGCAAAAACTGGGGTCGTCATTAGGATAAAGCGATAGGAACAGAGGTCAGATGTGAAACCTTGAAAACTGAGAGTGGGTGACGAGCTGGCCCAGAGAGTTGACGTGAGAAAACAAAGTGGACTACGGTAGCTGACATGAATTTATGAAAGAAATGTGCAGCGGTTTCAATCTCGTGTGTGTGTGTGTGTGTGTGTGTGTGTGTGTGTGTGTGTGTGTGTGTGTGTGTGTGTGTGTGTGTGTGTGTGTGTGTGTGTGTGTGTGTGTGTGTGTGTGTGTGTGTGTGAGAGAGAGAGATCGATTGTAACAAATTAGTTGCAACGTTGAGACGCTAAGCGACACATAACATTTGTTTACAACGCAGTAAACGAAGAAATAAAATAAAGGAGTAAGACGCATTAGAATAGATTTACTAAAAAATACAAACGTACTTGATGGAGATAAATAGCTTATAAAACATGAAATATATTTAATCTGAACACATAGAGTATATGGCAGAGTTTATTAAAATATTACAGGTAAGTTTTTCAATGGGAGGCAGCTAGAGAGGCACGAAATTTTCTGACACTGGAGAGCATCGGGACTGGAACGCAAAGAGACAATTATCCGATCGACCTTCGTAGCGCAAAGAGACAATTAATATGACGAGTTTCATGCTTAGGTTAATTGGAAATTGGTGATATCCTGCGGCCATTGTGATCAAAAAATGTCACTTGATTTAGAATAGGTTAAAGGGAATGGGGAAACGTACGTGCATTGCAGGTTTCGTAACTCGGAAACGATGAAACAGCAGCTGTTAGAACATCATTTCTACTAGGACAGAATCAGAATCTATTACTAAGCTAAAATGGTGGGATCGCTATCAAAGCCAAAGGCAGTCCAACAATTTTGGCCTTTATATGAAAAGATTAGCCACCTGAGAACGTCGTATGCTCTTGAATATTGTGATTAAAGGGGGGAAAAATGAAGATGGTTTCGATTTTGATATCACGGTTGATTTTACTAGTGTGCACAACTGGTTTTTTATTGTGATTTTTCCACGTTAACAGCTTTCCAACCGGACGTATACGTTTTCCTCCAAAAAGAATTGGCGGTTTAGAAAAAATAGTTGAGAGATAAGCATAGTCTGACGATCTAATTACAATTTACCTGAAAATAGACGATGTCTAGGAGGATCAGAGAAATTCATGGCAAAACATGGGGAGTTAATAAGAAGGAAATACCAGAATATAGTAACTGAAAAGTAATGCTGGCCAACAAGCCATTGTAGATATTATTTTATTTACCATACAAACTGTGCACACAGGATATATTCATTGGGATATATTGCGTCGAAGTTTGCCAATGATGCACGAAATGGATATAGCCCTACTGTCCCGAGATGCTTATGGTAGACGATTTCTAACGTTGGGATTTGATTTAGATGGTCAATGCTGCTCAATATCTTGAAATCGTTCCGGGAAGTGTCGTTACTTCATCGATTCCACATCTCTCAACATTTCATTCACCTGCAGATGGAGATATTATAAACCCTGCTATCACGTAGTACCTGCAGTCGGCGTTCGATGGAAGCCCAGAGGGCAGGACGTGCACATTATAGTCCCCTTTCGCTGATGTAGTTACCAGAGCCACAAAAGGCGTCGGGGAAATTCTACATTTTAAAATTTATATATCGGAACTCCCCCGTCTCAAATGAAATTTAGAAAAGTGTATTCACATCTATTTTTGCATTTTATTTGAGAAAAAAAAGGAACACAACAATATGGTCTCTTTTTCGCCACCAAACTCAGTCTGTTCATTGAGAGGTCTGCGTAGAGAAGGCTTCACAGTCACCCTTGTCACCGTACTAGCGAATTCTACACGTGAAATGCACAGGAGGATTTTGTAAACAGAGAATCGCTACTAAAGCCGTCTTCTCTACCTCCCGGCTTTGTGATGGATGATGATTGGATTGAATCATTGCAAAGTTTCAGAGGATCAATAATTTTTAGCTGACGGTATGATTTCACCAACATTGGATTCTGCCGTTCTTCATTTCCCAAACCTAGGAAACTCTTGCACTTGTCAACTACGTCAATGCCTCTCGCGAATTAATCACATCTATGAGATCATCTATCATTCTCGTGAAATTTTCAATCAAAAATAAATCACACCCTCATCAATTACTCTCAATGAATGGCGAGTCGTAACAACATTATTGTAAACATTCTCTGCACTCTTTCCAACTTAATGATATCCTACATTCAGCAAGTTGCCGATACCTGTGCTTTGTATTGCAAATGCGGACTCAGAACCGTCTGGTATAGCAGGACAATGACCTACTATCATTTATATTCGGTTCATTGATTGTTAATTCCCAGCATCCCAAACGACATCTTCAGCAAATTTCTACCAATAACTCTATTTTTAGGGGCTCTACTTGGGCACCATGGTCCCTCTTTTCTACATCTCCTACCGTTGAACAGGAAATTCCTATCTTGACTTCACTTTCAAAACACAAACTCACACTTATCTTAATTAAAATGCATTTATCATTCCTCGGACCACATGCTAACTGATCACTATCCCCTCTGTAAGCCCTCATATTGGAGTTTATGCCAGCGGTGTCACCTACCTGAGGAATGTTTCCAAGTTTACTGATCTTCCCATTCTACATTCCAAACCAATTCTTTAAATACATGACAATTAACGATACGTCTGACACTGAGTTCATGGTAGCACCACTGGACGAGGGCCTTCTGACCGAAAAACAACGTTTTGTCATTGTCGTTTGCAACGACCATAAGCTGAATGGCATCCAATTAGCCAGCTCTCTCTGATTTCCATGCGATCTCATTTTCCATTGTAGGCTGATTAACTGTCTGTACAACACAGTCGGCTGGCCGACATTTGCTCTTTTGCAACTAGTCCGGCACAACATTGCGAGAGAGAGAGGGGGGGGAGTGGGAGAAAGAGGGAGAGAGCGATACAGAAAGAGAGAGAGAGAGAGAGAGAGAGAGAGAGAGAGAGAGAGAGAGAGAGAGAGAGAGAGAGAGAGAGAGAGAGAGAGAGAGAGAGAGAGAGAGAGAGAGAGAGAGAGAGAGAGAGAGAGAGAGAGAGAGAGAGAGAGAGAGAGAGAGAGATACACACAGAAAGAGAGTGTGAGGAGACGGAAAGAGAGTGGTGAGAGTGATTGTGGGATGGGGGTAAAATGAGACATCAGGGAATAATACTGTAAGGCTTAGGGCTATCGGCTGTGTTTGTCTAGTGGGAAATCCGTCCACCAAACCGTGTCTCCTGTTTGCGTAGATGCCGTGTAATGCACACTGGTACAAACTCGCACATTCAACATCAGACAGCACACAACGTACGTTTTACAGATTACAGTTTATAAATCTTACTGGAAGTAGGTAATTAATAGCGATACTATATAAAAAGAAAGAAAAGATCACCAAAACTTATCAGAGTTCAATCAGTTCGTGCACAACCGTTGGAGCTCAATTATGGAAGCTTTCTGTCCACCAATCGATCTACTCCGACTTCCTCGACCCGTCACCTCTGACCAACCTCTGTCATCGACCACAGCACGTCCAGCACGTCCTTCCTCTTCGGTACTCCTCCCGAAAAGCCCGCGCACTGACTTCCCACACATACAGATAGAATGCCATAGCTTCCATTGGTTAGTTTCTCCGTTATCAAAAAATATAACCCAAGCATTTCAGCTAAGCAGAGCATTACCTCATCAGTTATATACAAAGAAGCCATTTTATAACGCTAGAGATAAGTCATTTTGTATATCCAGTTAACAGTTAACATTACAGATAATAATCCGAGAACCCTGCTTTCTCCCCCCACTGAATGAAGTCATGCCCTTATGGCATTCAGATAATTCGCCAAGCCTTCCTACGGAACACACAGCCCAGTCCAAGTGCAGAAAGCAGTGACATCAATCCTCAAAACAGAAGAGATCACACCTTGTTCTCCAGATGCAACATATGCCAACCTATCGTGGGGACGCCTACTTCTCTGAGACCTGCGCACTTCCTCTTCTAACTCCTCCACCTCGGACAATACGGGAGACTCATGGAAAATACGAGGTCAGCCCTCCTGCTAGCGGCCACCCAAGCCCCTTGCACTTCGAAACCCGCTATCTCTCGCTCGAGTCCCACATCCTCCTTTCTAGCAGTCGATGGTACCTCCAGCTCTCCATCACTAACCCCCCTTACCCCGTCTAACACATTGGGGAAAGGGCCTGGGAACTCCTGTTCCATCAGGGAGTCAGCGAACGGCATTATGTTCCAGTCGTCCGGATCACCATTCTCTGGGTCCGTATTACTCACAGGGACTGGGCCCGAGCCCAGGGGTGGGCTCTTCCTCCACCCTGCGTGGACGCAGAGTCCTGGTACTAGGTGCAGCCGCCAAGTCGGGCTTCCGCTCAATCTGTACCTCGCCCCAGGGGCAACAAGTGATTCCGATGGAGAATGTTACCGGGCCCCTTCTCCTCCTCGGGCATCACCCGGAAAACCGTTAGATTTGGCATGTGACTCTCTACTACATAGGGCGTGCCCGCCCAGCGATCAGCCAGCTTGGGTTTCCCAGGTAGTCCCAAATTCCTTATGAGGACTCCATCTCCCTGCTGGTGGTAGCACTTCGTATTTCCACGATTCTGCTTGGCGGCCAACTCCCTAACCGGCTCATAAGTTCTTTGTAGTTCTTTCTTCATATCAGACACAAACTTCAAGAAGAGCTTCGGCGATACTTCACCCGCATTCGTCCCAAAACAGAGGTCAATGGGCAACCTTGTCTCGCAACCAAACATCAAATAATAGGGCGAGTATCCAGTAGCTTCATTTCGGTTACAGTTCTAACCTGCTGCCCAATTTGTTGACTCCATCGGCTCTTTTTGCTAATCTCCAGAGTTCCGAGCATGTCTAACAGCGTCATATTGAATCTCTCCGGCTAGGGATCGCCTTGCGGATGATAGGGCGTCGTCCTTGATTTCTCAACCCCCAACATACCCAACAGCTCGTAGATGAGCTTCCTCTCAAAGTCTCGTTCCTGGTCACTATGTATTCGCCGGGGAAGGCCATAATGCACAACATACTTCTCCCATAGCACTTTCGCCACCGTGGTCGCCCTTTGATACTTGGTGGGGAACGCTTGAGCATACCTGCTATAGTGGTTTGTGATGACTGAGACATTCAGACAGTGCACTGCATACGATTAAAGGAATTATATTTTATTAAAGGATATGTGGTGAAAGCAGGCGAGTGGGGGTGACTGGAGGAATTGGATCACCCCGTGATTGAATGGCGGAGCAGACTGGATGGGCCGAATGGCCTGCATCTGCTGCTATGTCTTATGGTCTTATTGATGAATCTTAACTTAAGGGATAGAAAATAAAACAAAAAGAACGTAGCCCATTCTAATTAAGCAGTCAAATGTGCACAAGTTGGAGCTCATCTTGTACTTCTCGGTCACACACGCGCTGCCCCTCGGTCTGCGTGGAAGCTCACTCTACCTTCCGGACAAACGGGTCGACCACCGGATCGCATCCTACGACCGGTTCTCTTCAGCGTCTTCGCTCTTCTTAGCCCTTTGAACAACAGCCCCAAGACCACACAGTGTCCCTCACCAAAAAAAAAACTCCCCCGGTTTCTGGCAACCTACTTGAATGGCCCACTTTGCTCATCATCCTGATCTTCAACAATAATCCGAACAGGCTGAAAGAAGAATACGGAGAAAAACACATTCCAACACATAAATTGACCCTTCCGTCTGAAGCTCGGTCAGAAACCATTGAAGGACCAAACAAACCATCTTCACACGCTTGACGTTTGCCGTATTTTCTGTATCTTCAAAGATTAATTATCATTATTTTGCAGGTTCTAGTGTTCTGATTTTACACAAAATTCCCCGGCCTTTGCTTTCTTTTAGTTTGAAGTGTCTGAATAAAATTGGAAGTCAACGTGCGATTCTCACACGGGGAAAATGTAGTAACTCAGCAATGTTTCAAGGGGACATGAACAGCAGTTTTAGTCTTTCAGTGCGAATGTAATGTATTTTGCACTTTATGGTATTTCATTAGGTCTCGCTGGCAAACATTAGAGCAGCCTGGGAACCTGCGGTCAGATCACTGAGATTAGTTTCTGCTTCTGTTCAAACGGAGTATTGATGGGGAAATGGTGGTAGAGTTGTGGCAGCTCTGGCTCAAGTCTTTAAATTTAAATAGATGCACCACACGTCACGTGTATGGTGTAAAGTGGTGAAGTATTTCCCTGGGAGCAGTTCAATGCCTCATATCGAACATCTCATGTGTGTTTGCAGGAAAAGAACGTTCAGCAATCGGTCCGCAAACTGCAGCAAATGGCGCTTGGGCTTGTAACTTTCTTATTATCAAAATCCCTGGAATATTGCTGTCGATCTTCCTTACATACTTACCATAACAGACGTACAACGTGCTTTATTGTGCAACATGTCATCAGTTGTTACTTCCGACATTCAAGTTATTCGAAGCGACTAGAACGAGCGAAAGGAAAAATAATCCTAACCCCACTCCCCCCCCACCCCCCAATAACGTGTCCTTCATTTCACCTGCCGAGCTAATGTCCCGCTCTCAAAGTCGGAAGCGAAAGTGGTCGGCGGAATGTGAGAAAATAAATCTGTTTGAGGTTGATTGTCCATGCTGATTACTCAGGATGATGGTCTATGTTAGAAACGACACTGATCAGAAAAGGTCCCACTTCAGCAGCAGAAGCCGGGTGTCTTGGAAATTACCTTGGTAACGTTCATATTATCTTTTGTTTAAAAAGTTAATAACTTGTAACATCCCTTGGGGAAAGGAATTTATGACACGGTGCAGAGTGAAAACCACTTTGATGTCAATGTTTGTGTAGCTGTTTGTCCCTAATGTCACTGACGTCATAACCACACTAATTGCCTCAGTGGAATTACTCTGAATTGCATATAACTCTGTAAAACCGATCACCAGTCCATATGAGCAGTTGGAATGTTCCGTGCAACTGAACGCTGCATCTGAGGGAATATGGAATATCCAGCGATTTACTACATCGCGGGCGTTTTCTATCCTACAATTGTAGCGATTAGTATCCCTGGTAAGGTATTGGAACTGGTCACTCTATGTATGGAGCCGTCGTCTTGCTTTTGTTCCGCTGCACTGTTTGTACTTTTACTGAGCACAGATGATACCTTCGTCTGAAATCTGTTTCACGAATTGAGGATTCAAGCATCTGATAGATTTGCTATTCAGTTTCCATATTTTTTCAACGTGATGTTATTTTGTTTGTCTATACGTTGGTGGCGATATTGCCATAGTTTCACATTTTCAGCTTGCTCGGCTCTCTCAAACAATAGTGGTCGCTTTTCCAGTTCGGAAGCATTTTTTCAATTGCCCGGCCAGTCGAATAACTGCACTCAATTATACCTTATGCACTAAATTATACCTTATGCATTAAATGTCATAATTTCACTACAAACAATTCCTTCAGCTATTTTACGTCAAATCATGGAAATCGTTTTGTTTATGGGGCGATCGACCGGTCACCGGTACGTGAGTCGGAGAAAATCAGGTCCCTGCCTCTTAGCTGTTGGAAAGTCGCAAACCCACTGCCACTTCTGTCTATTATTGTCCAATCGGAGCGCACGGACAATCCGCACAAATTGAATTTCTGCTTTTCACTTCCAAAATAACACCCTGCATAGCACTGGAAGAATGGTGGGCATTCAGACATTTGCAGCAAACGATAATTCTGTGTTGTGTTATTTTTTTATTTCTCTCTCCAAATTTCCTGTAGTTAATTTAACGGCGATTGTGATCCTATCTCGGGGAAAATGCGGACTCTCCAAATGCATCACCCGTTACCTGGTTGGAATGGCAGCAGCGGATCTGATGGTCGTTGTATTTTACGGTTTACTGCAAGAGACCAACAATATCTACGTTTATTCCAGATCCCTGCTCATCACTCCTGTATGTGCCGTTACTACTGTATTTTTTCTTGTGACGAGGGACTGTTCTGTTTGGTTTACGGTCAGTTTTACCTTCGATCGTTTCATCGCAATATGTTGTCGAAAGCTCGGGGATCGATACTGCACTGAGAGAACAGCAACGGTGGTTATGGTGACCGTTATTGTATTCAGCTGCGGGAGATGTGCCCCGTTTTACTTTGCCATTGAGCCTTATGTCATTATTGACAACATACCGTGGCGTTGCGCCCTCACTCATGAATACGCTACTTTACCCGTGTGGAAAGGAATGGAATTATTAGATGGCATTTTAACACCGTTGCTACCAATCGGCTTAATTCTTATCTTCAATGGGTTAACGGTAAGACATATAATTGCGGCAAATAGAGTCCGCAGAGGGCTTCGGAACAACACTGATAATCAGAAGGATACCGAGGTGGAAAACCGCAAAAAATCGATAATTTTATTGTTTGCAATATCAGCAAATTTCATCTTATTTTGGATGCCCTATGTAGCTCATTCCCTGAAATGGCAAACGGTAAACTTTTATTATGAGGACAAATATTTAAGTTCCTCGGTATATATACTGCAACAATTTGGGATGATATTGCAAATTTTGAGTATGTGCACCAATACTTGTATCTATACACTGACACAGAGGAAATTCAGAAAAGAATTGAAGAATGGAGTGAAGTATGTGTTTACGTTAAATGGCCATCTCTGTAGATAACTCCCACTCCAATTGCAATTCGGCGGAGTTTGAAAATTAGTAGATTTCACAAATATGCCATAAAATCAAACATGATGTCCCTGGTCATCATCAAATTAATGAATTCCAAACTATCGCAGAGAGTTGACAATCATCCGGGAGACGGTACCGCAACATAAAATGCAGGACCAACAGGCTCCGTGACAGTTTTAGCCACCATGTCATCAGACTGATTAACTCACGCTGATATCAGTGTTTTCCTATGTTACGTTGACTGTTCGGTTTCTTACAATTTTACATTTCTAGGACTGCACATTGTACATTTAGATGGAGACGTGACCTAAAGTTTTATATTCCTCATGTATGTGGAGGAAATAAAGTCAATTCAATCTCAAGGGAGGAATGACTTCCGGACATCTCGGGTTTCAGATGTTTCCAAATGTTCATAGTCGTGTAAAAGAGAGTAAAGGGAAAACCTTTGTAAACACAGGGAGAGTGTGATAGTGACACAGCTGCGGATGGGAGGACACTGTGATCGGATTGTATGTTAATACACTGTGATTGGAACTCAGAAGTAGGAAGGGAAACGACACTCGTTTGGGAGAATACTGTAGAGAGCTCTCTTCACCGAAACGTAAACAACAACCAGAGACAGTGACTGATCCGGAGATAGATTTTGGACAGTTGCCATTTTGACACGGTTGTTGTCACAGGCAAATTAAACTTCACCGATATTCATGGGCACTTCGTCTGTTTACAAAGATTTAGATGTGACAGAATTTCTCGGTTACGTCCGAGAAGGAGTCTTATCACAATGACCGGGCTGGCGGACTAGCGAACCGTCCATCCTAGATCTTGTACTGGAAAGTGAAACGGGTCAGGTAACAGATCTCTCTGCGGATCAGTATTTCAGAACGATAGGACACAGCTATTCGACATTTACTAATATCTTACACTGGGGTAGGAGCAGACAGTATGGAATGTATTTAATTGATGCTATTAGGTAGGAACTTGGTAGCCAAATTTGGGACAGGTTTTGTTCCTTCAAATCCACAACAGAAATATGGAGGCTGTTAATGGGAGTCTAGATTGGGTTTCAGTATAGGCTTGTTTCATTGAGGCGGGAACGGATGGTTCCTAAAGTAAGCCTGGTTAGTAAGAGATAAGGAACACCTCTTCAAGAAAAAGAAAGAAATATACTTAAGGTTTGGGAGGAAGAATCAGGCAGGGCTAAGGAAAGACACAGTGTAACCAGGAAGAATTTAACAATGGACTTTGAAGAGTTCGAAGCGGGCATGAAAAGGCCTCGAAGGTTTAAAACAGGAGAATGACCAGATAGAGAGTGAGAGAGATGAGCGATAAAAGAGGAAGCATGTGTCTGGAGTGCAAGGAGGCAGTGAAGGTCCTTACCCATACTTTGCTTCAATATTCACCAGTGAGCGCGACATTGATGAATGTGGATACAGCGAAACACGACGGATGTGCCGGTACACGCAAACGTTCAGAATTACGAGCTAGAAACAGTGAAAACATGAAAATAACTCTTTCCCCGTTGCTACAAGGGATGTAATTCAGGTAATCAGAGAAAGTGAGCGAAGATATTGCTGCTCTTTAGGACATGACATTGGAGTCATCACTGGCCACAGAGAACGGCAAATGTTATTTTTCTTATCAAGAAATATAATGTAGTCCTGAGAGTTACAGGCCAGTGAGTCTTCGGTCAGTGGTGGGCAAGTTTTACGAAAGGTTACTTAGAGACAGAATTTATGAGTATCCGGAGAAACGCATCCTGGTTGCGGAAGGTCAGCATGGTTCTGTGAGGACAGGTCGTCCCTTATGAGTCAGTATACTTTCCATGAAAAAAGTGAAACATTGGTCGATGAAGTCAGAACAGTCGTGGTAAGGTTAATGGTTAAGGCTAATGGTTAAGCTGTTTGACTGGGTTCCATGTGGAGCACTGATTCAGACCTGGGATCTAGTGAAAACTGGTTGCATAGATTCAGAACTGGCTGAGTAAGGGAAGTCCGATGAGGCAGTGGATGGAGACTTTCCGCACGGTAGGTCTAATCAGCGGAACACTCTACAACTATATCTGGACTGTGATAAGCTATTAGAGTGTTCTGAGAAACAGACATTAATTTGACCATCCTGCAGCACTGGGATAATTTACAGTAATTTAGAGTCATAGGTGATGATGAAAGCAAAATACTGAATCCGGACTGAAACTGCACGCTCTCTAAACTGAAATCCCGGGTACTTATTAAATGGCAGATGCTAAGATCACATCAAAACAATCTTTTCCAATGGTACCCTGCAACTCAAAACCAGAGGTTCCATGTCTTCTGCAGCATCCTCTGGTGCTTCCCAAATAAATTAGCCTCCCAGAATGCGAATTTCAGTTCTGACAGAACACACGCCCATACAATTACCGGTAGACGGAAGGATTCAAAATGATTGAGTAATCCACAGAATAGTCATTAGATGGGCATTGTTGTTGCAAGGAATAAATATTAGTGTAAAGTGTATAAACACAACCTTAATCTTAGCCGATAAACTGCTGTACCAGGGAAGTGAAAATATGTCTCAAGGTATGAAAGCAAATGATCTCAAGGATCTGTTTGTATCAGAAATAAAAAGAAAAGAAAAGGGTGAAAGATCAGATAAAGTAATGACTGAGAACAAAGGCACAAAGGAACAATTATTTTTGTATGTATTTCCTCAGCAGTACAGGATGGTGAGAGGAGAACTGGGTGAGGCACATTTGTAGAGGATGAACATGACCAGGATATGTACACTATAGCATAAAACTACCGAAACCCATGAGTGCACAGGCAGCTGAATTGGCAGCTGCAGCATACCAGGTTAGAGCCAGAAAGTGTTTCACCAGAGTCTGACATACAATCTGATCGTATGTAGTTTGCAACAGACTTACAGAACATTTGCCTCTGTGGGCAGCCGGAGGGCTTGTTTCAACTGCTCGGCAGCTCCTCGCATCTGTTCTGCTATTACAATATATATTTAAGGAGGGAAACGGAAATAATATGGATTCATAAAGGGAAATTGAAAAGTTGACGAATTGTTGGAACGTGAATAATAGCTTCTGGTTCCAGAAGGAGGAAGAAACCAAATGACCTGTTGGTACCATATTGCATGGGGACACCAGGGATGCAAACACTCCACAGAAAAGATCAAGAAACTGGGCTGGTGGCCTAAGAGGGAGGATGGTGTTGATATTCTGTGAAAACTTGCTTGATTTGTGCATAATTTAATCCTCACAGAAGTGTAAGGAAAAGAGGCTTTCAACACATCAGATCGGTAGAAGGGCCTTGGACTACTTTACAAATAGATTAAATTATTTTTCTTACCGCCCGCCCTAGGAGGATACAGATATACTGTTGTAATAATAGATAGCTTTATGACGTGGGTGAATAAATATTCACTCGCTGGTTCTAGCTCGGCGTATCGAAACGGATTAAGGCACACAAGCATTCTCAGCTATGATAGACACAGCAAAGGCCATTGCAAAAGTCCTTTCGGAAAGGATATTCACTTGCTGGGGACAACCCCGGAGTACACAAATGAATTAAGGCACACATTTCACGGCCCAGATAATGGAAGATGTCATGGCACTTTCATAAACTCCGTAGACTGCAATCAAGAGGAAGTGTGGAAAGGAAATGGGGCAACAACATGGGACAGCATTATGCTTTGATGATAATATGGAATACATTAGCATTTTCAATAGGTTACTCCCATTATAAATACATCACTGGAAGGGACATGGAAGGTTTAGAGGAGTTGTTTGGATGAAATTTGTTGGAACACAAAATCAATGGGTTTGTGGCAGAAATGTGGGTACAACAATGATACAGTCCATGAAAGAGGCCAGTTATGTGGCAGTCCACCAAAAAGGGAAGACGAAACGACAGAGAAAAACCTACTTTGATCAGTCTGGATTCTGAATTGTTCAGGACAAAGAGTGATGATTAGAATACACAAACCTTCATTATTAATTCGAGGCTTTTGCAGGTCTGTTTGAAATTAGAGGCAAACCAAGTCCATCAGTGTACAAGCTATTGACTTCCACAGATAAAATGTGGGTGGTACTGTATTAACCATCTGAAATTGGGGGAGGAGAAACAGGAATGTTATCACCATCGGTACCGGATGTACATGACGGCCCTGACTTGGGTGACTTGAGAATGGAACAGCTGTTCCAACAAGATTGGGACAGGTCCTATCAATGGGGTGATTGTCAGTTCCCTCATCCTGAGAAAAAGGGCAGTTTTGTTAAAAAATCGAAAAGAAAGGAAAATACCCGAGTGCTTGTCCTCCTCTACTTTTCGGAAACAAAATTGGGTGAGGAAAAATGGGCGTCTTGAATCCAAAGACAACCGGAAGCCCGGATTAGAGGGTCTGGAAAAATAATAGAAAATATGGACTTAAAATAACAAGATTTTCACTGGAAATAAGAGCAGATATCACCCCTTGTGTTTTAGGTTTCATTCAACATGAAGAGAATATTGTATTTTGTTGCGATGACGTTAACCATGACTGAGACAGAGTAAGTTTGCTCCAGAGCCAGTACGGCGGACCAATGTGTCAACAGTGATATCACTGCTTGGAAAACACTCAGTGAACAACAAAAAAATAGTATCTTCTCAATGCACACGGGTGATACGATCTGACAAAGGAGATGTAGAGGACTGAAATTTATATTATGCACAGTAAAGATGAAGAACTTCCAGATCCAATGCACTGATCCAGATGAATATCTGTGTCAATATGTTGTTACTCAATCCCTCACTTGACTGCAGCCCAGACATGTGTTGTGTAGGAGGTAAGGGAGATAATCCATCACCGGACGGAACACACTGAACGAATTAACACAGACGCCGATAAGGCAAATGAACTATTCAGCTGCCCAGGCTTTTGGAGTAAGATTTGGAATTGGGGGACAAACGTACAAATATATCTGTGGATAAGAATTGTAACACATGCTGCTGTAATACCAATTTAATGTACCCTCAAACTTGATTGCTCATTGTATATCAAACGCGAAGGTGGAAGGCAGAAATAATGGAAGAAGTATCGAGGATAATTCTTTTATGAAATAGCAGATAATGCGGTCAGTATAAATTCGGCGAATTTAGGTAGTGAGCGTTAGTATTTTATATAGAATTTAATTGTTCTATAGGGTTCCATAGGAGTCCTTTTGGCAGCCAACGGAATGAGTGGGTATAATGATTCCAAGATAAATGTCTTTGGATGAAGAGGAGGCAGACGTTGGCCAGAAGAATTAAAGACAGAGGAAGCCAACAGGTTGTCTCAGTTGTCTCTGTACTGACAAATAGAACGTTCTCGGATGAGCAGCTACCGACTCTGTAAACTGCCAGACCTACAAAAGAAGCAACCTAAAATCTCGTTAGACTCTGTCTGGTGTCCTCTTTTAACTGATCTAGACCAGTCAGAGTTAAAGCACGAACAAATACTCAAGGCAAGTGTAGGCAGAGCCATGATATTATGTTGGCTGTAGCCGTGTATAGTGACTCGTGAGAAGGTGACCCAGATAGCTCAGATGACGGAGAGCCAATGGGATGGAGATCCAACAGTACAAATGATGAGAAACACTATAAGAGCGAGGATTTCCAAACACTTCAGCAACGAAAGACTAACCATAGCAGATAAGGAGGTGCCCACGAAAACGTGGAGATCCGGAGCGCGAGGAATGTCAAGCCAGCGTAGAGAGCATTTCCCTATAGGGGAAACAGCTGGGGTCTCTGTCCAAACCCCACTGGTCACGACTTCCAACATCGAAAACGGTCCACTTATTACGTCTCTCTGCCTTTAACCTGCTGATTATTTTTGAGTCCACAAAAGTCCATTAACTGCAATCCCAAGTGCTTATCAGAAAGATTCTTACATTCCACCCACACCACATTCTTCAGCTCACATTTTTCCATCTGTTTATCCTTTTCTGAACCCAAGCTGACTCTGCCAACGCTGTTGTTACTGTAAATCCAGCCCTGTGGGTGGGGATGAAGGGTCTGTGTCTGTGTGCCCTGGCCGTAGGACACTGTGTACAGAACACAATGGAAATATTGACTGTGGTTCACTTTAACAGTTGTATTGGAAATGTGTATCTGAATCTTGGGCTTATTGTGGAACTGAATATCTCTACTGTCTGAGACTGTGGAACTGATGAGCTGTCGGTCTGTCGCTACTCTGTAACACATCATATGTGTGAGAGTGGTGCGGCTGCTCCGTACCTTGTCCCTGGACAGGAGGTAACATCGGATTCGAATGAAGTCTTTCCCTGTTGGTAGGAGAAGGAAACTGAGTCAATGAAGGAGAGCAAAAAGACAGACGGCTGTGTGGAGCGGCCGGTGCAGACAGTGCCCATATCAATCTGTCTGTTTTTCAGTCAATCCCTCTCTCTCTCTCTCTCTCTCTCTCTCTCTCTCTCTCTCTCTCTCTCTCTCTCTCTCTCTCTCTCTCTCTCTCTCTCTCTCTCTCTCTCTCTCTCTCTCTCTCTCTCTCTCTCTCTCTCTCTCTCTCTCTCCCTGTCTCCCTCCAGTAAGTCGACGATCTCTCGTCGGTACGAGTACCACAACAGTCACAGAATATGTTCTGCACATACTCAGATTGGTGACGAAAATAAGAAGACCGTGAATGGGGATATTGGAAAGAGACGGTCATGGGCTGATAGATTATTATAACAGAGAAATATTCTTCCGCCCATCCAGATCATCCCGCTGTGATCTTGCGCTTCGTCCCATTTATCTGCACCCTCTATCCGTCTCTCATCCTCGTATCTGCACAACCTTCACTGAAATGGTACCTTTGAATATGCAACTACCATTTACACTCACAGTTCTTTCTCCACACGCTCGGCATCCTCAGTGAATAGAATTTACCACATATCCCTCTTGCATGTTTCACCTTTCACCTCAACCCTATGAATTCCAGTTGTAGTTTCATTCAGAGGATGGGGAAAATCTCCGGGCATTCACCCTGTCTGTAACGCTCACAATGTTATATACTTCTGTAAGAACTCCATTCATTTCCCTGCTCTCAGTGGAATAAACTCTTAACCTATTCAACCTACCCCTCTAAATCTTGTCCTCTGTCCCGAACACAATGTTATATACTTCTGTAAGAACTCCATTCATTTTCCTGCTCTCAATGGAATAAACTCTTAACCTATTCAACCTACCCCTCTAAATCTTGTCCTCTGTACCGAACTCTTCCTTTCAATTTATCGCTGCAAACTTTGAAGATTATTGACTTTTCAAAACTGTAGGCAATGGATAGGAACAAACCTGAATATTCTATCTACAAACTGGCCAACGTGTTGTACAGCTACAACATAACGTCTCAACTCCCGTGCTCAGTGATCTGATTGTGAAGGCCACGGTGATTACAGCTCAATTACAGCACAGTGATCTGCCCGTGACGCCGCTTTCCTGGAATTATCGCTCTGTAGCCCCGAGTCTCTTTTGAAATACTGCACACTAAATTCCACCTATTCAATATCTGCTTCTTAACCTGGTGTATCTTTCCTCAGAGACCACCCCATACTTGCCTGTATTAAATTCCATCTGCCATTTTTCAACCCATTTTTCAGCCAGTCAACATCAAGCTACAAGCTTGCATAGAATTCCTGCCTGCAAAAACGCTCCCAATCTAGGGTCGATCTTTAATGCTACTAATTGTGTTTTCTATGTCTTCATCTAAATCATTAAAATACATGATAACTAACAAAGGACCCAGCATCAATCCTGCAGTACCCTTGTCACAGTCAATCAAACACCCACTCTCTGCTAATCCAGAAACCAGCGTTCATCAATCTGTCCACAATCCGCAATTAAAGTCGTGTGGGCGCGTAACCTATTATGATCAAAGGTCCCTGGAATATTGTTGTCGATCTCTTTTATATGCTTAGAAGAACGTACATGTTGCGTGTTTTATGTTGATACATGTCATCAGTTGTTATTTGTGACTTTCGAAATGACAAGAACAAGCGAAGGAAGTAAACGATGCTATCTCCCCGCTCAATAAGGTGTACTCCATTTCACCTGCCGAGCTAAGGTGCCGCCCCCATTTTCACAGGTGGATGTGCTCGACTGAATGTGACAAAATGAAGCTGTTTGAAGTTGATTGTCGATGTTAATTGTTCAAGATGGTAGCCTATGTTAGAAACAATACTCATCTGAAAAATGTTCCACTTCAGAAGCTGAAGCCACGTGTCTTGGAAGTCAAATTGGCAATGTTCATATTATATTTAGTTTCACCTTGAAGCATCCTTGTGGAGACAAATTCATGGCACAGTGACAGTGGGAGAGAGAAAAAAAAACTTTAATGTCAGTGGCTGTGTGGCTGGTTGTCCCTGATGTGACTGACGTGATAACCACACTAATTGCCTCAGTGGAATTGCTCTCAATTGCATATAAATGCGTAAAACCGATCACCGTTCCATAAGAAGAGTTAGCGTACAACTGTACGCTGCTTCTGCCGGAATATGGGATATCCAGCGATTTACTACATCTCGGCCATTTTCCATCCTGTAATTGTAGCGATTGGTGTCCCTGGTAAGATATTGGATCTGGTCACTATATGTGTAGGCATCGTCTTGCCTTTGTTCCGCTGCACAGCTCGGACATTCCACCAGCACAAATTCTACCCTCGTCTGTTTATTTTCTCTCTAGAATGGAAGGTGCAAGCATCTGATAGATTTGTTTTCATCTTCCATATTTTTTCCATGTGATATTTTTTTCCTGTCAATTACGTTGGTGCCGATATTGGCACAGTATCATAATTTCACCTTGATCGGACTTCTGAATCGATACTGGTCTATGGTTTTCTAGGTCTAAGTCTTTGTCAATACAGGTACTTCGACTTTACAAAAACAACATGACAGCTTTTTCTAATGACTTGCCAGTCTATTTTCGAGACGCAGGTCTGTTCTTCCATATATCAGGTAAAGCGAACGTGTGCTTTCTATCTCATTGATTCCCATTGTTCCCACTAAATATAATCCCTTCAGATGTTTCACCTCAAGTAATGAGAATGCTGTTGTTTATGGAGCGGTTGATCGTTCAAGTGTGTCGTGGAAATCAGACGCCGCTCTGAACTGTCGGAAGGTCGCCAGCCCACTGTCTCTCCAGTCCATTATAGTCAACTCGCGGTAGTGCTCCGACGGAGCCCACACAGACTGGATTCCTGCTCCCCATTTCCCACAAAATGTATACCCTACGTAGCATCGAAAAAATATTTGGAATTCAAACAGTTGCAGCTAACCATGTTTCTGTTTTTTCACCCCTCCCTCCAAATTTCTTGTAGTTAATTTAGCCGCGATTGTGATCCTATCTCGGGGAAATTGCGGACTCTCCAAATGCATCACCCGTTACCTGGTTGGAATGGCAACAGCGGATCTGATGGTTGTTATCGTTGTCGCTTTAGTGGAACAGACCAACAATATCTACATTTATTCCAGGTCCCTGCTCATCACTCCCGTATGCGCGCTGACATATATCTTTGTTATTGCAACAATAGAATGTTCTGTTTGGTTTACGGTCAGTTTTACCTTCGATCGTTTCATCGCAATATGTTGTCGAAAGCTGCAGGAAAGATACTGCACTGAGAGAACAGCTACAGTGATAATGGTGACGGTGGTTATAGTGAGCTGTGGGAGAGGTGTTCCGTTTTACTTTGCCATTGAACCTTACATCATTATCGATAACATACCATGGCGTTGCGCCTTCACACACGAATACGCTGCTTCACCCCTGTGGAAAATATACGAAATACTGGATAATATTTTAACACCGTTGCTACCGATCGGTTTAATTCTTGTGTTCAATGGGTTAACAGTAAGACACATCATTGCCGCAAATAGAGTTCGCAGAGGGCTTCGGAACAGCAGTAATAATTTGAACGATACTGAAGTGGAAAAGCGCCGAAAATCGATGATTTTTTTGTTTGCTATTTCAGCTAATTTCATATTATTGTGGATGCCCTTAGTAGTTCGTTCCCTGAAATGGCAACGGCAAAACTATTTTTATGAGGACAAATATTTGAGTTCTCCTGTATATATACTACAGCAATTTGGATACATGTTACAATTACTCAGTGTGTGCACCAATACTTGCATCTATACACTGACACAGAGGAAATTCAGAGAAGAGCTGAAGAATGGACTGCAATACGTGTTCACATTAAACGGCCGTCTGTGTAGATAACGACAAAAAAATTGCAATTCGGAGGAATTTTCCAATAAAACAGTTTGAAATATCAGTAGGTTGGACATAAATTCAAACAATCATTTGCCTGGTCATCCAGAAAATGCAGATCCAAACTATCAGAGAGAATTGACAATCACAAGGGTGGCAATGGCCTCTGGACGTCCCTGGGTTCAGATGTTTCAAAATGCTCTGAGTGGGGAAAAAGAGTGCAAAGGGTGTGCCAATGAAACACAGGGAGAGTATGATTGCAACACATCTATAGAAAGGGAAGAAACTGTGGAGAGATTGTCTACTGATAAACTTAAGTTGATCTCAGGAGCAGAAATGGAAACAAAATCACCCGTTTGAGAGTATTCTGTAGAGACAACACCCTCTCTCGTCCAGTCAAAATAAATAAGTAAATACATGGAGAGGCGAGGATCTGTTCGGGAGATGGTTTTTGAACAGTGCCATATTAAGACGTCTGTTGTCATAGGAAATTTAATCTCCCTGATATTCATTGGCACTGAGATAGGTAAAATGGTTTAGAAATGACAGAATTTCTCAGTTGCGTCTCGGAAGGTATGCTGGGTCAATAAGAGGGAAGGCGAAATGGAGAACTGTCCATCCAGGATCTCGTACCAGAAAATGAAACGGATCAGGTGACAGGTCTCTTCCTTGGTCAACTATTGGACATTTTCTATCACCTTACACTGGGATAGGAGCTGATTGTATCGAACGTATTTAGTTGATTCTACTAGGTAGGAACTTGGGAGCCTAATTTGAAAACAGAAAACTGTGTAGATAACGTTCAAGTCCAATTTCAATTCAGCAGAGATTTTGAATAAAACAGTTTCAAAAAATGAGTATTTTTGGCAAATATATCACGAGTTTAAGCAATCCTGTCCCTGGTCATCCTGAAAAGAATAAATTCCAAACTACCACACAGACTTGACAATCATCCGGGAAACGGTACCGCAGCATAAAAGCCAGGACCAGCAGCCTCCGGGACAACTTCATCCACCAGGCCATCACACTAATTAACTCAGCTGATTTGAGTGTATTTCTATGTTACATTTATTGTTCTTTTTATTATAAATTACAAAGTTTGCAAATTGCACCCTGTTGCGGAAACGTAACGCAGATAATTTTACTCCTCATGCATGTGAAGGATGTAAGAAATACAGTCAATTCAATCACAAAGGAAGGAATCAATTCCGGATTTTCGGGATTCCGATTTTTCAAAATGGTCATAGCTGGGTGAAACAGTGTAAAAGTAGTCTCTTTGAAACACAGTAAGAGTGTGATAGTATCACAGCTGTGGAAAGGGGGGGGGGCACTGTGGTGGGACTGCGTGTTACTAGACTGTGAGTAGAACTCAGGATTACGACGGGAACAAACACTCGTTTGAAAATTTTCTCAATAGAGCTCCCATCACCAAAAGGAAAAAAAAAACACACAGAAACAGTGACAGATTGGGAGATAGAGTTTGGACAGGTGCCATATTAACACGACTTTTGCCAGTGATAACTTAAACTGCACTAATATTCATTGGTACGCCTTCTGTTTAGAAGGTTTAGATGTGACAGGATTTCTCGGTTATGCCCGGGAAGGACTCCTGGCATAATAAGCGGGCAAGATGTCTGCGAACTATCCTTTCTAGTACTGGAAAATCGAAGCGATCAGGTAACAGGTCTCTCTGCGGGTCAGCATTTCAGAACGATAGAACACAGCTATTCGACTTTTCTAATACCTTACACTGGGATAGGAACAGACGGTATAGAATGTATTTTATTGATACTATTCCGTAGGAACCAGATCCGAATTTGGCAATTGATGTGTTCCTTCAAATCCACAAGAGAAATATGGAGATTGTTAAGGTAACACTCGAGGGGTTTCAGTATAGGCTTGTTTCTTTGAAGCGGGGAACGAATGGCTGTATAAAGTAACCCTGTTTGATAAGAGAGAATTACTAGAGTGAACATCCTTACAAAATATTCTAATCCAGGTATGAGTGATTGCGGCCCCATATACGTAGACTTGATACAATTTCGGAAAAAAACGAAAGCAGTCTCTGATAGTCACATGTTGCTACAAATTTATATCAACTAATGAAGCAGACATTTGCAGACAGTAAGAACCAATTGTGAAAGATTTGATTCAACTACCTTTCCAGTACAATCCTAACAACTATACGCCTTGTCTTCCATTGATTTAGGCACGCATTACCACTGTTTCTCTTTGAACTGAACTCACAAATATTCAATATTTGTGCAATATTATACATTCTCAATGCGTTCACAATTTAAATTCTCACAGAGCATGACATATTTTTAAATGTTGAACAGTTAACAAATAATCCGTAATTGGAATCATACAACATTTAAGGAATACTTTCGATTTGAAAGCAAAGGGACGCTGGTAGTTATATATCATATGCAAGTTAATATTCAACATATTGAAATCATGCCGTCCACACGTTACAAATATACAACGATTTAAACGTGCTCTCACGTCCAATCACTTACCAAAGATGGGATTGTGACTAAATGAACGATTTGTTGTATAGTATCATGTTTAATAACCACTATTATCACCGTTGAAGTAACAGTGTCACAGGGACGTTGGAAGCGAACCAAAGTGCAGGACACCGACACGTAGGTAGTAGTAACAGAAGTGGGTTTATTATCAAGGTTATCAATATCAATATCAAAGTTATCAATTATCAATATCAAAGTTGCATGTTGTAATACAGCATGTAATACCATCCCCTCCCTTGTCAGTGACAAGTCCCTTAATCCTAGCTCAAAAGTACAATTCAGTTCGTAACGACACATTGGATTCTTCTAATTGTCGTCGCATTTTCACAATTTTATCAGTTGATACCTCGGAGCTCTGAATCACTCTCTTCAAACCTACAAGTTGCTCCCTGGGCAGGATTCTGGTTAGCGAGAGTTTGTAAGACAGTGCTTGTGTCCGTTGTGTCTGTGTTTGGCTGGACCGTTCTGTTACAAGGACGTTGGAAACGAACCCAAGTGCTGGACACAGACACGTAGGTAGCATTAACAAAAGTGTGTTTATTAATAGTTGCAAGGAAGGCCGGGGAATAGGTCGAGGGGAGCCAAGGAGTGAGCGAAGCTGAATCGGGGATCGAACCCGGGTCACGACAGCAAGGCTCGGGAGTTTTTAGGCAGAGTAAGGATGTGGACCAGGGGTGAGCGTGGCCGGGAAAGAACAGAGGGTGGAATGCCCTACTCCTGTTAACACGGGTGAGAATTAATACAGGCAGCCAGTGCGGGAACGGAACTCAGAATATAGAAAACACAATTCGTGACTCGGGGTAGCGGCAAACGACCGGCAATACTCAACCGGACACGAAGACGACAAAACCAAACAACGACAGACAATTCGTAGCATGACTCGGAGTAGCGGCAAACGGCCGGCAATCACTTAACTGGACATGAAGAGACAGAATTCCCGAAGCAACCCCAAGCACAGAAGCAACTTAGAATCCACCATTCTCGGCGGACGGAACATACATCGCCGCACTGCCGGAAGTAACGGTCCAGCCCTGAGCAGATGGAAGCCGGAGTTTTTATTCTGCCGGTTCGGATGAGAATCAGGTGCCTTAATCAACGTGCAAGGTAGAACATAGGAAAAAAGGAATTTAAAGAAAATGAGGAGTCAAGGGACCGGACCGTGACAATCAGATGTGGACATTGTACTTGGACCTTTGCCACACGGACCTTCAATTCGGATCTAAGGTCTTTACCGCCTGAGTAGTGGAGGGAAGGCATATTCCTTTAGTGTAATGCCTCCCTTATGATTGGAGGGAGAAGCTTAGGATGATGGAACCTAACGGAGCCTGTTTTGCTTGCATCTTCGGAAACAGCACTATTTCTATCTTTAATATCTCTTTTTCTTCATTTTCCGGGTTCTTTTGAAGATTCTGGCCTGGAGTTAGACGCCATAGGAACATATAACACGATGAAAGAGATAGGTAAGATAGAGGAAGGAAAGTTGTTTCCACTAGTGGGTGAGACTAGAACTTGAGGACATAGCCACACAGTTCGGCGATGTAGATTTTGGAGGGAGATTAGGAAGAACTACTTTTCCCAGAGAGTCGTGAATCTGCGGAATTCTCTGCTCAATGAAGCAGTGCAGGCTACCCCAGAAATATATTCAAGACAAGTTTGGATATATTTTTGCATAGTAGGGGAATTAAGTGTTATGGACAAAAAGACAGGTCGGTGGAGATGACTCCATAATCAGATTGACCAGAATCTCATTAAATGGCGGAGTGGGCTTGCTGGACCAAATAGCCTACCCCTGCTTCTATTTCTTAAGTTCTTCTGTTTTTTTTCTAAGTTTGCCGCTCATCTGGTTACATTTGGTTAGCACGTCTAAAGACATCTTGCCTTGGACACGGACTGGAAGATCCTCCGAGCCTTGGAGACGGACTGGGCTTAGACACGGAACGACAAACAACCGCAGTCCATTCGAGTAGCGGCAAACGGCCTGCCTACTGAGCCTTGGACTCGAGCACGGTAAAATTGAACACAGAGCCGGGACCCGTCCTTGGGAACAGGACGTAGGTCCGGGGCTTACACAGAGTCACGACACCCTCCTTGGGGACAGGACAAAGGGCCGGAACTCATACACAGTACATAGAGTCACGACCCCCTCCTTGGGGACAGGACAAAGGGCCGGAACTCATGCACTGATACTACACACGGGGACACAAAGAGACTGTTCCAAGCTCAAGCTCTTTTTGCGTGGCAAGGATCCGGTCTTACTCCAGCGGCTAAACTTAGTGGTGATACAGGTGTGGACGCAGACAAGTTGGCAGGTAAAGCTTCAGGCTGAAAGAAGGGGAAGGGAAGGGAAGGGAACAGTCCAGTTTCAGGGTAACGGCAATGACGGCCTGTCTATCCCAACGGAAGCAAGGTCAGGGACGGACAGATTCAACGGCAGGGTAACGGCAAAGACGGCCCGACTTACCCGACAGAGGCGAGGACAGGGTACTGACAAGACGAACCCCACAGAGGCGAGGACAGTGTACTGACAAGACGGACGCCACAGAGGCGAGGACAGGGTACTGACAAGACGGACCCCACAGAGGCGAGGACAGGATACTGACAAGACGGACGCCACAGAGGCGAGGTCAGGGTACTGACAAGACGGACCCCACAGAGGCGAGGACAGGATCCTGACAAGACGAACCCCACAGAGGCGAGGACAGTGTACTGACAAGACGAACCAGCACCTACATTCGAACCCAGAGCCACTTATATTTCTGGCCCCGAAGACGAGAATCAGGTGCCTATGATTAAGCCCAAATGAAACTAGGGACAGGCGGAAGACCCGGAGTCTGGAGTCCACGGAACGACAGTGTACCGGAAAGTGGTTTTCATGGACTGGACCGTGACAATGCTCTGCAAATACCCAAACGTAACTTCCTAGATTCTTCGATTCTGCCCTTCTTCTTCTGTCCTTGTATTTTCAGCAGAGATCAAATTTTATGGATGTGATTCTGAGAGTTTATAAAGCTGCTATGTGTTATAGCATTTTGATATGTTCGCATACAAACACGGTCCAATGAATTTGTTTTGCTCTGCAGCACCTAGACAGTGCTCTGCTCTCCCGTGATCAGTTCAATTTAACAGTTCACTATGGTTATCCACGGCCAGTAATCAATATCATGATCAATATCTCTCAGGTGTTGAAGCACAATCTATGTAGTGCATTTTAAATTGGTCTTTCAGATTCCTGCCCCTGTTTCCTTCCATTGCTAATTTCATTCTGGTCGTCAATGGGGAAGGCGGTGAGAGTAATGGCAATAGCACTCGATTATTTGGTTAAATGCTGGCAGGAGATGTTTTGAACTGGGCTGCCTATCGTCATAACCATGCGGAGCTGCGTCACTACGTCCAGCACAAGCGTCCTATTTCAAATCTTGCCCCTGTTTCCCTCTGAATAGTGATGCTGGACCAGCAACTTTTCTATCTGCTTTAGCCACTTAGTTTGATCGCCAGTATTACGTTTCTTTTCCGATAATGACTTCGGCATTCAAATATATTCATAATCAGTAGAGATTTTACTCAATGCTTCCATATCGGTACAAACGAGTCTGCTTCTTATCACTCACTCCTTTCTTTCACAAGCCTTCTAAAACTGATTCAAATTCATCATTCTCACCAGATACTCTATTATATCATGGTCATAAGACAGTCACAAGATACCTACGGGGTATGTAACAATATGTTCTGATATCCAGTTACAGTGTGACCATTGATTGCAGGGCATCACCACTGATAGTGGTATTGTGATGAAGAGCATTTTTTTTATATAAAGGGGATATTGATACGGTTTTATGGTCATGAATCTTGTTTTCGTTGTGTCCATCATGACGTTGGACAAGCAATGAATTTACCAGTATATTTGAAGATGGTTCTGAATAAGCAGTGACATTCTTCGTGTGAGAGTTCGTGGGACCGAATGTGATGAGATAATTACATTGCGGCATTTGTGGAACTGGACAGGCAGCGACATTATCCATGTTGTCGGTGGTGTGTCAGAATAAACGTTGATAACACCACGTGGTCTCTGATATCCCTATGGTCTGTGATAGTCCTGTTCGTTACAGTAATTGATCGCTCGAAAGGAGGGAAAACAATCCCAATGGTCTCCTCATAGCCCAGAAAGGGAATAAAATTATCGGTCTCATAAATATAATCCTTCTCAACGTATCTATCTATCTATATATATATATATATATATATATATATATATATATATATATACAGATATCGATCTACTTATATGCGCACATTGGCAATAAACTGAAAAAAAGAAACTTTCTGTGCAAGAGCCATAGTGGCGATTTCTATGGAGACTTCCTCGGCTGCAGCGGTAGCCATGACACCTTATGTTTCTTGTTCTGACTTCGCTCTCCATGAAGCGTTGCTGCACCGCCTTCCTGGGTGTTGGATCTTGTAGTTGATCACATCCGCCGAGTCCGGTAACTGGATTCACATGTTTGGGTAGCAAATTACTAACTCACGGGGGTTCAAGTCTGGCGGCTACCCTCACTTGGTTTAGCCTGTATGTCGTCGTGCTGTACCGGGGTTGCCACTGTCGAAGGCAAACAGTTACCTGGAGCCACCGGTAAGAGCTGGGTGTCAGGAGACAACTAAAAGTGAATGAGCTGCAGCTGGGTAGAGTACGACAAGCCCGCCACTACAGGGACAAAGAAGACACTGTTTACAACAGTTTAAAATGACGGGTATTGGAGATGTTATTTTGGCATGAAACTTGAGCTGCTAATTAAAGAAATATTAATAATTGGTCTCTTTCATAGCATGTACAACGTGCACTAAGTAAGCATCAAATCTGATCTTTGGCAGAGCACAATGGCTCTCTGTTAACGGCAGGGAGTTTGTAAGCGGGTAAAATGAAGTAAATGTATATGTGTCCCTGAAGGTGGAAGACCCACGTTTCACTGAGCCGTTAATAATTCAATGTTGGTTGTAGTCGATGATATTTAGCGTAATACATGTATACGATATTTATTTGTCCATTCCAAACTCCACATTTTCAGGACGACAATGACAGTAACATAGGCAGTGAACATGGACAATCAACTTCAAACAGGTTTATTTTGTCACAGTCGGCGGAGCACATTTACTTCCCACATTAAAGGCAGTAGGTTAGCTCAGGAGGTGAGATGGAGTACAAGTCTTTTTTGTAGGGGAAGACAGTTTGACAGTTTCATTCTTTTCATTCCTTCGTCCCAGTCATTTCGAGTGGTTTGCGTGCTGAAAGTGACAATAACAGCTGATGAAATATATCACAATAAATCACGCTCTACGTATGTTCGTCTAAGAATGTAAAAGAGATCGAGAGTGATATTCCAGGCCTCTTTGTTAATAAAAAGGTAGACGCCCAATCAATATTAGCTGCCGTTTCTGGATCGGTTGCTGAACATTCTTTTCCAGCACACACATGGGCCGTACGGTTTGAAGAACAGAACATCTACTCGTGAATGACTTGACTACTCCAAAATATTTTAAAAATGTTACAACATTAATCAAAGATAGAGCTTCTAATATTATTTAAGGGATAATATATGTTGCTGATCAATAAGATCATGGATAACAAGTGTGTTCTAGATCTTCCATTTGATTTCATATCCTTCAGCAGAGCAGCATGACCTGCAATTGCTGAAGACGTGTTCAGCTGCAGGAATTTTCTTCTAGAAGTCAGCATGTCATTTGATCTTTCTGTACTCAATGCCGGATCTGATGTCCGAACTCCATTAAGAATAACGATTCCATTACATTCTCCAGGTTTCCTCAAATTATGTCAGTTTTAATATCGGAAAATAGTCTAATGAACTGGCTAAAAGACCATAAGATACAGGTGCAGAATTAGGCCATTTGGCCCATCGACTCTGCTCTGCCATTGCAGCATGGTGTATCCATTTTTTCTCTCAGCCCCAGTCTCCTGCATTTTCCCCGTATCCAGTTTTGACCTGACCAATCAAGAATCTACCAAACTATGTCTCTAAAATACGTACAGAATTGGCCTTCATACCTTCCTGTTGCAAAGAATTCCCCTTTATCATTCTTTGGCTAAAGGAATTCCTTCTCATCTCCATTCTAAAAGGGCAATCTGATATTCTAACTCTCTGTCTTCTGGTCGTAGACTCGCCCACCATAGGCAATACCATCTCTACATTCACTCCATCAAGGCCTTTCAAAATTCGATAGGGTTCAATGGGATCATCCCTCATTCTTCTGAATTCTGATGAATACAGAACCAGAGCCATCAACAGCTCTTCAAATATTAAACCATTGAATCCTGGAAAAAAAAAATATCGTGAACTTCCTTTGAAGCGCTTCCAGTCTCATCACATCCTTTTCAGATAGGTGACCCAATCCTCCTTACGATACGCAACATGAGGCCTCACCAGTGCTTTAAAAACTTTCCTTTCATTTACATTATTGAAATTAGTACTGTTATTACATTTGCCTTCCTCACCATAGACACAACTTGAAAATCAATATTTAGGGAATCCTGTAGAAGGAGGCTAGCATATGAAAGAGTCCAGGGGAGATTAACAATCGATGGAGAGGCTAACATATGAGGAGCTATTGGCAGATTTAGGTTCGTATTTACTGGAATTTCGAAGAGGCTGTGGCGATATCTTAAAAATCTACCGGATGCTGATAGGGCCAGATAGGGTGGATGTGGGGAGGATTTTGCACTACAGGGCGTATCTAGAACAAGAGAGCATCTCCTCAATAATGAGGGACGAACCCCTTTAGAACAGAGGGTAAGAGGATTTATTTTTAGCCATAGAGTAAAATCGGCCGGCCACCTGAGGTGCAGGCCAATTACATTTGTATATTTAAGGCCGGAGTTCATCGTTTCCTGATCAGTCTGGGCACCAAATGATACGGGAAGAAGTTAAGATATGGGGTTGAGTGGGATCCTGGATCTGAGACGATGAAATGGCAGAGTAGTCTCGATGGACAAAATGGCTAAATCCTGCTCCTATGTCGTAGGGTATCAAATCAACTTGCAGCAGATTCGGATCTGGTGGTGTATCTGGGGCTGCAAACGGGAAAGGGAATTGGGAAAAGGGAAGGGGCTGAGGAGAGATAGTTTTTACTGGTAAGCAGTGGTGGATACCAGGGCTTTGCCGTGGATCGTTTTGGCTGTTTTATACGATCACTACATGGTGACTGAGGAAAGAGGCTGTTTGAGGAGGAGAATGAAGCAGGAGGATACCCGGAGATAAGCAAGTCAGACGAGGTACAGAAAAAGTGGTATTGATGTGGTTTCCTGTGTCAAGAGTATAAGCAATCTGTGTAAGTGAAGAGTTTGTGTAGAGATGCAGCTTCCCTGGAGTTGGAGGAAAGAGGACACACCGACAGGTGGAACCAGCAGTGGGAAGACATAGTTTGTCAATTCGGACGACGAGCTGAATGTACCATAACCTTGTGACTGAATCAGAAACCTTTCTGATGGTACTAGAAATGTCAGACTCAGGGGTGATGTGATCACATGTGTAGAGGACAGGGGTTGTGTCTCCATCAGACCCTCAGTGAGATAGTTAAAGTTACATTGTGCAGGGATGAAAGCACTAATCTGGGGTCCTGATGTAATAATTGATTCCGACACAGTGAGGAGGTTAATTTCCCTGTAAGGAAGGAACACTAATTGAAGACATATAAACTGCATGATTTGCCAGTTGTTTAGCAAAATTTACCAATCTCTATGTTACGTCAACAGAAACACATATTCGTAGTGTTATAAATGGGTGCAGTCTGGTTTATTTCAGGTTGAAAACAATGAATTGCGGTGCCACTATTGTAAATTTACTTCGTCTGGAGTGGTGAATCACACAGCACGGAGACAGACCTTTGGCTGGCCAGACCTGTTCGACCATCCACTCACTGTCTACACTGACCCCATTTATCAGTACTTGGTTCATAGCCGGCTGTATTTCCATTGGTATCCCGTTTGAGGGTACCACTTTAGATGCTATCGCCTATGCCGACGATTTAGTGATCTTTTCGGATCAGGGATCTTCTTCTGGTTTGATAGTCACCCCATGGCATAGAACTATTTGAATTAACATTTGGGCCTTCGCCAAAAGTCTTACTAACTTGCCGATGGACTGTTTCTACAGTTGGTGTTCGTTCAAAGTCTTCTGAACCTCCTATAAAACACCCTGGGAAATGAGGAATATAGGTGTCGACCTCACAATGTCGGGAAGCTACCTTGACAAATGGACTTCCTGCTGCGGATGCTGAAGGATTTGTTCCCGAGTTGTGTCTCTCTCGGGCTCTAAACTAGGTTTATCCTCACCTCTGCCATATTAACTGATGAATGCCAGTTCGGTAGTGTCAAGATGGAAAACACCGCGACCGCCTCTGAAAAGAGCTTAGATATTGTGTTTATTAATTATTTGAATAACTGACGTGAGCGGATATTTTGCTGCACTGAAGAACTGTTCTCTGAACTTGGTCTGTGTCACCCCATAAATAAACGTGTTTGTGCAGCAACTTAATATGATCAGCATGTAGCCGGAATGTTGAAGCATGTATTCCGAATCGTTGTAATTATTTGTATCCAATCCTGCAATAATGTAATAAAGGAATTCGGCAACATATACTGACCACAGGATGATGAAGCTTCCGGAGATGGTGAGAAGTAAGATCACCGACCTCCTCCTGCTCTCCATCTCCGGGTCAGAGCCGTTCTCCGCCTTGCTCTGACCCCTCAGCCCCTTGCGGACGCGACTTGTCACTAAAATGTGTCTGACTGTCAGAGCGTTGAACAGCAGTATTAACACGAACGGGAGTAATGGCGTTAGAACGGTAGAAAACCAGTCATATCCCACCCACCCGGGATTCGTATAGTAGTCCGGCTTTATAATACAGTCCCAGGGTATATTGTCAATCACTTTCACCTGATGATATATAAAGAAGAAGGGCACATTTTTAACACATATCAGAACCCCAGTCGTTGTCAGAACCACAGCCGCAGTTTTCCCGGTGCAATACTTTGTTTTCAGCTTAAGGCAACAGATGGCGACAAACCGATCAAATGTAAAAGTGACGGTGAACCAGACAGAACAGTCTGTAGCTACCTGTCCCAGAGCAGCGATCGCACTGCACATGGGGGTGATGTCCAGGAAAGTTCCGGGGAAGTAATAATAACTGAGCCGCCACAATACGAGTTCAAAGCTGATGGTAAGAAGATCCGCCGTTGCCATGGCCACCAGGTAGCGAGTGGTGCAGGTGGAGATGCCGCATTTGCCCCGGGACAGGATCACAATCGCCACTAAATTCACTGAGAGAGCAGCAAAAAGAAAGGGTTAATAGCTGTTCCGTCGCTCTCTGTGTCGCAGGGCGGAAATAAGAAGGTAATGAGAACCATAAAACTTCGGGGACAGCTCGTTACTGGAGGATTCAGAATGGTAGAGCGGGAGGTGCGATGGCCTCAGTCGAGTGCAATCTAGGCGATAGGGTACGGGACTCGGTTCTGGTAGAGGGGAAGTGTTTGGCAGGGAGGCATTGTTAACTGATCGCCAAGAGCGCTTTTGATAAATCAATATAAATCTCCCACCATCGAGGCTTCGACAGATGTGCAAAGCCTGGATGCCTCGGCAACTTTCTCACGATGGTGATTGTTGTTTTCCCGTCACCTATGTTCTGTTATTCTCCCCAAGCCGCGAAGCAGCACTCCCTCTCTCCTCTGGCAGTTTACAACGATCAAAGCGAACCTATTTCACCCGTTCACATGACTTAGTCTCCTCATAGACACTGGATTGACAAACGCCCACAGGGGCCCAACATGGCTTGTTTCTTCTAAAGTCTGCAACCACTCTCGGCCTCCCTTTCCCGTACACAATACAAGGCATACAACCAGAAACCTTCAATTTTCACCTTGAAAAACTTTGCCGACCCTCTGAGTTTTCAGTTATTTTCCACGTTCGTGCTTAAACCATGCCACTTCCAAAGGAATGACAATGTGGGTACTTCAAAATGCTTGCCACTTTTAGGAGTTACTCCGAATTAATGCTTCGATGAGTACTGTTCCAGAGCATAGTATCGTATATCCTTAACCCGTCTGATATTCAATGGAAACCCCTGGGTTGGTTCCTAAATCCCTCTTCACTTCATGGATAATAAGCTGTGCAGAAAAATATCAGGTTCACTAAAGCGCATACAGACACCTATTCTAATTTCGGAACATTACGATGATTCGGAGACAAACTCAGAAGAGAAGTATACCGCTCTCTCCTTAATCTCACCGGCGATCCACTTTCCGCATTCCCTTAAACTCTCAGCAAATCCTGAAAATACAGCGCAATACATTCCAAATGTGAACTTAAAACAAGTAGTTCCTTTAATACGGATAACGCCGAGTAACCTGTAAAGGCACCGAGGGCGCTGGATTATCGGAGCTACCTTCGACAGCGACTTTACATTGATAAATGAAAGCTCCCTTCCATGAATCCATCTCCCAGATCTTCCCTCCACACAATTTACAACTGCCAGTTGGGTTTGGGCACAGATTAAACTGGAAGGGAATTTCTGAACGAACACAGAGTTTTGTCACAATGTCTGCACCGTACTCCCTGATACATCGACATCACAACGTTGTCGTAAACTAAATGTGTCCAAAGAACAGAACAGCAAATTTAATTTCTCCTATGTTCTTACCGGGAACTCCACCAACGGCAATGATCATGTAATATATCTTCCTCACACTGTGAAATATTTCAAGCATTCTGTGTGAGCTGCAGCCTGTCTTCCAGCTGCCCGTGATCTCGCTGAAGAAACTCTGATCTGATGAATCTCCACGGTTATTCATTTATATTCGCATCAGCACACCGAATATTCATTACTACACAAGGCTGAAGTGTCTTCCAACAGCTGGGGTAAAAATAAACATGATGTCATTCAAGTAAAATCCCAATTGTGATGAGGTATGGATAGCGTGGCACGAAATTGCAAAATCATAAATTACGATTTGAGAAGTCAGTGAATGGTGTTGCGAAACACACTAGGGATTAGCTCTCGGTTTGAGCATTGTTATTGTTGATCGTATCTATTCTTTGGCTCCACCAATACGATACTCTCATTGGGATGCTCTGATTCACTCTGGGAATAGTGTCTGCTTTTGATCACAACAATAGATATTTATCAAAGATGTTGTTTGTAATGTTAATAATGTCAATAATAATGTCAGACTGTAGGTCTGACACGGTGGTCAGCAGCACAGGGGCGCCGCAGGGAACCGTACTCTCTCCGGTCCTGTTCACCCTGTACACATCAGACTTCCAATATAACTCGGAGTCCTGCCATGTGCAGAAGTTCGCTGATGACACGGCCATAGTGGGGTGTGTCAGGAATGGACAGGAGGAGGAGTATAGGAAACTGATACAGGACTTTGTGATATGGTGCAACTCAAACTACCTGCGTCTCAATATCACCAAGACCAAGGAGATGGTGGTGGACTTTAGGAGATCTAGGCCTCATATGGAGCCAGTGATCATTAATGGAGAATGTGTGGAGCAGGTTAAGACCTACAAGTATCTGGGAGTACAGTTAGACGAGAAGCTAGACTGGACTGCCAACACAGATGCCTTGTGCAGGAAGGCACAGAGTCGACTGTACTTCCTAAGAAGGTTGGCGTCATTCAATGTCTGTAGTGAGATGCTGAAGATGTTCTATAGGTCAGTTGTGGAGAGCGCCCTCTTCTTTGTGGTGGCGTGTTGGGGAGGAAGCATTAAGAAGAGGGACGCCTCACGTCTTAATAAGCTGGTAAGGAAGGCGGGCTCTGTCGTGGGCAAAGTACTGGAGAGTTTAACATCGGTAGCTGAGAGAAGGGCGCTGAGTAGGCTACGGTCAATTATGGATAACTCTGAACATCCTCTACATAGCACCATCCAGAGACAGAGAAGCAGTTTCAGCGACAGGTTACTATCGATGCAATGCTCCTCAGACAGGATGAAGAGGTCAATACTCCCCAATGCCATTAGGCTTTACAATTCTACCGCCAGGACTTAAGAACTTTTTAAAAGCTATTATTAATGCTTTTTGAGATAGTGATTTAGATGCATGTCATATTTTTTACTGAGTTAAGTATTGTATGTAATTAGTTTTGCTACAACAAGTGTATGGGACATTGGAAAAAAAGCTGAATTTCCCCATGGGGATGAATAAAGTATCTATCTATCTATCTATCTATCTATCTATCTATCTATCTATCTATCTATCTATCTATCTATCTATCTATCTATCTATCTATCTATCTATCTATCTATCTATCTAATACAGCATCTAAGTTTCTGAAGATGCTGAACACCAAAGAAACGGTTAATCAAATTAAAGAACCCGTTCCAGTGGAGAAACATTCTGATCGCACACCCCACTCCCTCTCTAACGTGTCGGTCCATGGCCTCATCCTCTGCATTAATGAGGCTACTTTCAGCTCGGAATTGCTACACCTCATATTCCGTCTAGGTAACCACCAATCAGATCAACTTTGATGTCTCGAGCCCTTTTTTTCTCACCACCCCCCCCCCCCCACCCCCCGACCATGCTTATTACTGCACTCTGGTCTCTTACCTCTTTTCCTGACCTGCCTGCACACTCCCTCTTTACTGTCTCCCATGATCAATTATCACATCGAGGTTAAATACCGCGTTTCAGGTCACCAATGTTCGGACACTATGGACATAAAGCCAAGTTCCACTCTCTTTGTCTCTGTCTATGTGGAAAGTTCAACGGAAATTTATTTCCCATTTTTCATGGCTTCGACTCCACATCACTCCCCGCTGGTTACCGGGCCACAGGCCCCACTTGGCTCGCTTCTTTCAAATTCTGCAACTACTCTTCTGACCGGGGCTCCTTCAGACTTTGTCAAGGTATCCGAGCATAATCCTTATCACAACCAACCTCTTGTTTCATCCCCCTACCACACCATCTGGCTCCCACTATCACTTTCTGGCTTGTCCTCCTCCTCCGACCTCACGTTCCTTTTTATTTCAGGCTCCTTCCCCAATTTCTTTCCAGCCCTCATGAAGGGCTCCGGTCACAAATGTTTACTCATTGACATAGATGTAGCTTCACCTGCTAAGAAACTATCGGTTGTATCCGTTCCCTCCGTCTTTTCAAACATTAATATCCCCAGTCTAAAAGAAACATCCCCTCTTTCTACACAATCATTACGATACCTTTATTATAAACCTATTCTGTCCTCCCTCCACACTCCAATTAACATCTGCTCCCTCTGTACAACGATTACTACACCATTATTACAGACACATTCTGTCCTCCCTCCAGACATCGATTAATATTTCCCGTTTGATAACATTGCCTCCCACCGTATGCCCATTCATACGCCAAATATATCAGCACACTCACCCCGCCTTCCGAAAAACGATTAATTTCCTCATCTAATCCTAACCGCCTTTCTCTCCCAGCGAGGAAGAAAATTAGTTTTTGAATTAAATTTAGTTCTGAAGCTTGTCTAGCTATGTATTGCCCAAGTTTTAGATCATGAAGGTCACAGGATAAGACACAGCCTGTCTTGCCTGCACAAGCTAAGCACGGGTCATGCTAATAATGAGTTATGCCAATAATGCTGACCTTTCACACAGAAACAAAGTGACGTGCAGCCTTTTTAGTCTCAGACCAGAAATGACGTACTGTTAACCGTTGTCTGAGTCTGTCTGGCTAATATGGGAAATTAATCTGGACGTGCGGTTTTAATTTTATGTGCAGTTGGAAACATTTCTCGACTGGCTATACCTAGCAAGTGCTTCTTGAAATCGCTGATCAAGTATGTTCAGCTGTTGGCTATTGCCCAAAATTTACTGTATAAATATAAGATCTAACATGACATTGACAGGGGCTTGAAACGTCTTTCCATATACCAAAGTCCGTGCTTTATTTCTGTTTGTTAAGGGGGTAGTCTCTTACAGTAAAATTGGGTACAACAGGATAAATTGTACGACAGAAAATTGGTGACCAGTATGGGATCCCTGTGATGCTCGATTCCGAAAGAGCCCTTTCGTGAGACTTGTTTGAAAGTTAGAAGTCAAGACTGGACTAGGGTGATCTCATCCTTAAGGCTCGATCGAGGAAGCGGGGTCGGCGAGACCATATGCAGGTGCCGGATCTGTTTCACACCAGCCGGTGACACACCCCTCCTCCGCTGAGTTCGAGTATAGAAACATGACGGGAACAGGAATAGAGACACGAGGGTTTCACGTGAGTACAATTCAGAACAAAAGGGACGAGAGATAGATGGTTGGCCGAACATTGGGGAGCAGGAATTATAAACATAACATATAAGAGTTACCTATATGGAAACTTGGAAGTTGCGTAGTTAAAGGATTGACTCAACATTAACAGTCGGAAGAAAGTGAGTAATGACAAAGAATCATTTCTTCAATCCAGACCCACCGATGCTCTAACAAAGGCGCCGATGAGAGATAATACACGAAAAAAGTCGATGTTGAACAAATTATACAACTCTCAAGGGACACGTTGGCTCCCCCCGCGGCCCACGCGGACAAGGACTGTTTGGAAATGGTAGATAGCAGGTACTCTGCAACTGTGTCTTGTAATCTCTACGGATGGAGTTCTGGGGATTGGTTTTGCAGCGGATCCTATTGTCTAAAAAGATTCAGAACTGGCAAGATGAAACTCAAGCTAGGGGTGGAGCTTTTAACTATGATTTAGGGTATGTGATATTTATCAGATGGGAAGAGGTGGTTAAACGACACCAGCCTCAAAATGTTAACCTTAGAAAAATAAGAAGAAGAAATCCCAGAGAAGGCCGAGGTGCCACCATTCCTCAGTCGCCGGAAATTTTCCTCCAATAGTAAACCACAACCTTCCCCACCATTTGGAACCCGGATGATATGGAATAACAGAAATGGCTGCTGGGGTGTTTGCGGTGTCCCGGCATTGGGTCCGCCTCGAGCAGCGGAAACAACAGCAGCAGCTGAGGAGGGACTGATGCGGAGTTCAGACTCTCTGTTCCAGGCTCCTTGCATAATGGTATGGGATGTCCTGATACGTAAACTCTGGAACCCGGCACCGGTACGCAATCTGATTGGCGAAGCAAACCATTAGCCTTCCACAATTCGTTCTTCCAGGCTTGCCAAAGTTTGAATCCATTACCTGGAGATTTCCAGGCATTGCTCATGGTCGCCTTTGGAATTTCCTGGCCAGTTGTTCAAAAAGGATTTCCCTCTGCGCCTCAAGGGCCACAAGGGGTCTGGGCCCTTCATTGGGGAAAGAAGGGATAGTAATTGGAGTCCTTCTGAAGGAATGAATGATTGGTTGAACGGAGCATTCTCGCATTCTCGCAGGATCGAGGCAACACAGTGACTTTGGAGAAGTAACTAAATGCCAACAAAAGAAGTCGGAGTCTATTACTGAGTTTATTGAGCGTTGAAAGATATTAGAGGATCTAGCGCAGTGATACCCATCGCAGGAAACAACCCACTGGAAGTGCAAACAGTTATAAATTGTCTCAGCCCAGATATAGCACGTTTTTTTTTAAACTGAATATTCTGAAGTGGCGCTAGCAAAAGGCAGCAGAAGTATTAAGAATTAGGCATAGACAATGTTCCTATGACAGAACCCCTGTCCTTATCGGTTGTAATCGGGATAGGGAAATTTACGATTAATGAAACCTGTTATAGAAAAAAACTGACCTGTTAATTGCTTCGACGACAAGCCGTCTGTAAACTAAATGCCGTTATTTGTTGTACCTCCGAAGAATTGTATCTTGATAAGCCCTTAGAATAGCTGATTTCCGCTCGGCACTAAAATGCTACGTAACATAGAACAATCAGAAAGTCCAGCGACTCGCTACAGCTGGCAAAACAGGTGAAATGCCTGGGGAGACTGGTCGTGCCAGCAAATAGAAGTCGGCATAAACAAGGGGGGATTCCTGGATAATCTGATCGAAATTGGTAAACTAGTAACTGCACTCCATTGAGAAAATCATCATGAAGGCAGGGGGGGAGGGGGGCTAATATTCTTCTCGGGCAGCGTCATTCTGGCCCTGAGGGAATAGCAGCTGAGGTTCGGCTCTATTAGAAAAATGGAGGAACTCATCCTCGAGTGCACACTTTCACTGTCCCATGTCCCACTGGCAGTGAAAACTCCTTTTAAATCTAAATACTTGGGAACTGTGGTGAGACGTGTGTTGGAATAGAGAAAACTACATAACTCGAGGGATGACCTATTATGGACCAAGTACAGGGCTAAAAGTAGTAACTCCATTACATACCGACTAGGATTTCGATTGAGTCCCTAATCATGGATAATTAGTGAAATCCGTTGCTCCCCATCAACTCACTATTAAATGAAATGTTAGACTACTGTCCATCAGACTATCTCGCCTGTCTCCAAACGTCTTCAGCGTTAAACCTGCCATAGTGATGCCATTGCAAGAGTAAGTCAAAGCCCTTGCAATACTCTAATATTACCCATCCCCAGGCAGGGGAGGCTGGATGAGTGGCAGTTTGCTGAGAATTTGCGGGCAGGATTTCCTGAGGTGATTTGGAGTGGATAGAGGGTAACAAATGGACATTATTCACTTGGATTTCCAGATGGCGTTCGCTAAGGTGGCACATAAAAGACTAATTCATGAGATAAGGATGCAGAGAGTTGCGGGTGATGATATAGAACTGGATAGCCAATAGAAAACAGAGAGATTAGATACAGGGATGTTTCTGTGGTTGGCAATCATGGTTGAGCAGGGTGCCACATGGGGGGCAGTCCTTGAGTCGCTCGGGATTGTGCACGCGCGAAATCAGAAAGATGAGAGGAGATCTTAAAGAAACATATAAACTTATGAAAGGGTAGATAAGATACAGGCAGGAAGTTGAAATTTCCACTGGAAGCTGACATTAGAACTTGCAGATCGCCTCAAGATTCGGGAGAGTAAATTTTGGACTGAGGTGAGGTGGTACTGTTTTTTTCCAAAGAGTGGTGAGTCTGTAGAATTCTATGTCCAATTAAGCTATGGAGACTACCACATTAAATATAGTTAAAACAAGGTTGAATATATTTTTGCATAATAGGCAAATTAAGAGTTATGTGGAAAACGCAGGTAAGTGGAGATGAGTCCATGGTCAGTTCAGCCATGATCTAATTGAATGGGGGAGTAGTCTCGCCCGGCCACATGGCATACTGCTGCCTTTTCTTTATGTTCTTATGAGGAGAAATATTGGAATGTGCAGAGATAGAGTTCTATGTGATGAGAGTGACTGGGACGGCAGAGAGATGGAAGGAGGAGAGAGAGTAAACGAGATCGAAGGTCTTAGGGAGAGAGATGGGGGCTTGGTTGCAGAGACAGTTGGGGAGGGACATCAGCGGTGGAGAGAGACGCGGGAGACTGTCTGGGAGGAGAGAGATACTGTGAGAGCGCCTGGCGGGGCTGGGGCCGAGACGGTTAGAGTGAGCCGGCAGAGCAAGAGATAGGAAGAGAGAGAGAGAGAGAGAGAGAGAGAGAGAGAGAGAGAGAGAGAGAGAGAGAGAGAGAGAGAGAGAGAGAGAGAGAGAGAGAGAGAGAGAGAGAGAGGCATTGTGAATCAAACAAAAATCTTAACTATCCTGAGGCTTTAGGCAGCGTTCTTAAACCGAGAACATCCTGGTCTTGCACAGGCACCATTGGAAAGTCCCTCGGAAACATCCACCCCTTTCCGTCTTTGTGAACCCACCTTTCCCTATCCTTGACCTCAGCTCTGTCAATACCATAGCGCGATCTGCCTGGGCAACGCGCCTTCGCGTCCATCAACTGCTTTTCCTCTGCAGAACACCCTCATCTCCGTTTCACCCTCCCTTAATGTTCACCAACCCTCAGCCGGGATCGCCATCCCTACCCTCTGAGGCGCCCCTTGCTTTCACGGATGAGACGTGAGTTCGACTGTCATGGGGAGGAGGCGGATTGGAAACAGCTAGCCTCCCTGTCTCCTCCCTGAGTTGAAATCGGGAACGGTGCATCCAGGAGAATGCACAACTGAAATGTGGAGGTATTTCATGCAGCACTTGCTGGGGTTCTGGATAGATTTGTACGACTGAAACAGGGAAAGGATGTTAGAGTGAATGAACCATGGTTGACCGGAGTTGTGGAACATCTAGTCAGGAGGAAGAAAGAAACTGACTTCAGGTTTAGAAATCAAGGGTCAGATATGGTTGTAGAATTATCGGATGCCAGGGACGAAGTGAAGAATGAAATAAGGAGAAAGAGAAACGTCTGCAGAAAGTTTACAGTACGATGAAGGAAAATCCCAGGACAAAGTAAATGCATGTGAAGAAGCAGAAGACTGAAGTGAGGGTAGGATCGGTCAGGAATACACTAAGAAATATGCTCCTTTAGGCAGGGAAAGTCGGGCGAATCCTTAATCAAGATTTTATTTCTGTATTCACCAGTGAGGGAGATCTTGACGTTTCTGAGCACAGCGTTAAACGAGCTGATGTGCTAGAACATATCAAGGATACGAGAGATGATGTGCTGGAACTTTTGAAAATCATTGGGACAAATAAATCCTCTTGAGATACTTCAGGCCACCGCCCCAAGCGGGGGTGGAGTGGGGGAGAGATTGCTGCGTCCTGGGCGATGATCTTTGCGTTATCGCTGGATGCAGAAGTCATTTCAGTGGACTGGAGCGTGGAAAATATTTTTCCTTTGTTCAGTAAAGGGAGTAAGAATAACTCTGAAAGCTATAGTCCAGTTTGTCTTACTTTAGTGGTGGGTAAACTATTGGAGAGAATGATTATAATCAGGATTTACCAGAATGTGGAGAAACATAAACTGATTGTGGGGAGTCAGCGTGGTTCTGTGAGGGACAGGTCCTGTCTCACGAGCCTGGCTGAATGCTGTGACAATGTGACGAAGAACATTGATGATGTCCGATGTTTATATATTATAAATGGATTTTTAATAAACAATTTGATGTGGTTAACTGTGGTATGACCTTTCGGAACGTCTGAACGTCGGGAAATCAGTAGCAATGGTATCCAGGGAAAGTTGGCAAGTGCATTCAGAACTGACACCCACGGAAGGGAGAGGGTAGTTGTGCATAGATCGTTTTCTCCCTGGAGGCTGGTGTCCAGCGGTGTCGCACATAGATCTGTTGTGATACACTATTTGTGGCTTTAAAAACGATTTGGACGAGGAAGCGGAAACGTAGGTTATTGTATTTGAAATCATGTGCAGGTTGGTGGAATTATGGATAACACAGAAATCTGTCAGAGTTTACAACACGACATGGACAGAATGCAGAACTGGGCTGAGAAGTGGCAGATGACGTTCAACCAGTAAAGGGAGGAAGTGATTCACTTTGGAAGAACGAATTAGAAGGCAGAATGCAGCGTTAATAGCGGGATTGTTAATTGACACCGAGGGGTAAGGAATACTGTGGACAGAATTTTAAAACATTTTTATTGGCTTGGTTTAAAAAAAGATGTGGCGATATATCGTAGAACGTGCCATAGTTGTCAAATTGTGGGAAAACCAAATCTAATTAGACCAGTGACTCCATTACACGCTATTCCAGCATTCAGTGAACCATCTTCTAAAATTATTATAGATTGTGTACGTCCATTACCAAAAACAAAAACTGGTTATCAGTACTTGCTGACTGTCATATGCACTGCGTCTAGGTTTCCAGAGACTGTACCCCTTAGGAATATAACAGCTAAAACTATAACAAAGGTTCTTACAAAATTATTTACTTATTTTGGGTTGCCTAAGGAAATACAATCTGATCAAGGCAGTAACTTTATGTCTGGATAGTTTCAACAGATAGATCATAAATTGGGAGCTAAGCAAATCACTGCATCTGCATACCATCCAGAATCGCAAGGTGCCTCGGAGAGGTTTTATGCTACCCCCAAGAATACGATTAAGACGTATTGTGTGGAAAATCAAAGTGATTAGGATGCGTGTATACTCTTACTTCTATTTGCAGTAAGCGAATCGGTACAAGAATCATTAGGTTACAGTCCATTTGAACTTGCATTTGGGCTTAGAGTTAGAGGACATTTAGCCTTATTAAAAGAACAATGGATTAGTAAAGAGGTACACACTAATTTTTAGACTATGTTTTGAAATTTAAGTACAGATTACATAAAGCTTGTAGCTTAGCTCGGGAAAATTTAAAATTGGCTCAGGAGAAAATGAAAACCTGATACGATAAAGAAGTTAGGATTGAACATTTAAACCTGGAGATAGGGTGCTGGCTCTTTTCCCAGTGCAAGCGAATCCTTTACAAGCTAGATTTCATGGTCCTTATGAAATTGTGTCTAAAATCAATGATGTGGATGACGTGATAAAAACTCCAGATCGCAGAAGGCCGAAACAACTTTGCCATATAAATATGATAAAGCCATATTGTGAGGAACAGTCTGCTACTATGACTGTTGTGGCCAATAATTATGAGTCTGATCTCAGTAGGGACTTAATAGATGATTCATCTGAATTCTATTCTAAACCCAACGTTGTTTCTGTCAGGATACCAAACTCAACCATTCTGGAAAATATTGAGGAGAAATTAGCACGTTTACAGCCAGAGCAGAAACAGCAAAGGAAACAATTAATTATTAAATATAAGGATTTGTTTCCAGATGTTCCCAGAAGAACTACCATAGCTTCACATGATGTAGGTGTTGGAGATGCCAAACCCGTTAAACAACTGTATGGAACGAACGTGGAAAAATGTGAACTTGCTGAGAAAAATAAATAAATATATGCTGCAGAATAATATTATTCGACCTTCTAACTGGAATTGGAGTTCACCTTGTGTTATAGTGCAAAAAACAGGCGATAGTATTAGTTTTGTACGGACCATAGGAAGGTGAATGCTGTAACGAAAACAGATGCATATCCAATTGCTAGAGTAGATCATTGTGTAGATAAAGTGGGAAAAACAAAGTTCCTTACAAAGATTGATTTATTGAAAGGATCTTGGTGAGTTCCATTAACGGATAAAGGTAGAGAGATAAAGGTAACTCCATCTGGATAATATGTTTATAATATTCTTCCATTTGGGATGAAGAATGCCCCAGGTACTTTCCAGAGGATGATTAACTTTGTGATTCGGGGGTTGAAAGATACAGATGCTTATATTGACGATTTAGTGACAGGAAATGATACTTGGAATGCACACATTATTGCGGTGGAGAAATTGTTTGAAAGTCTTTCAAAAGCTAACTTAACTATTAATTTAGCTAAAACTGAATTCGGACATGCCACTGTGACTTCCTTTGGTTATATTGTGGGTCAAGATAAGGCGGCTCCTGTTCAGGCAAAAGTTCGGGCAATTTTAGAGATTCCCACTCCAACGGGGGGAAAAATACTCGCAGGAGATTCTTGGGAATGGTAGGTAAATACCAAAACTTTGCAAGAATTTTGCTAATGTTGCCCTTCCATTAACTAACGTCTTGAAGAAGAATTAGAAGTTTGTATGGATAGTGCCTTGTGAAGGAGCATTTGAAAAATTGAAAACTATGATATGTCATCAACCTGTGCTCTGGGCACCTGACTTCGAAAAACCTTTTTCATTAGCTGTAGATGCTAGCGATGAGGCTGCAGGTGCAATAATAATGCAAAGGAATGAGTGTGATGAGGTTGATCATTCAGTAGCTTACTTTTTAAAGAAATTTAATAAGCGTCAAAATGTTCTAAAGCTGAAACAAGAAGTAACAATTCCTTCTCTATTGTCGAATAGTTTTTTTGATGCTTATTAAAAACATGAAAAACAATAACAGAAGTTTATTAAATTAGAACTTGATGTTACAGTAGTACAATATTTTGATAACTCATACTAAAGGTAAAGATAATGTGATTGCTGATTGTCTATCTCGATGTTGAATGTGCAATGTAATTTTATATGGAGTTATGTTTTAACATTTGTAACAGTCCGATGTAATAATTTGTAAGTTGATGTATGATAATACTATGTATACAGTGTATGTTGTAAATGTTATACTTTTTCTGCAAATAGTTAATAGCAAAAATTCTGTTCTTGACAGGCCAATTTTTTTTTGCAGGAAGGTGTTACGTACCCGTGGGTAATCTTGTACCTGTCACGTGATGCTGATGTAATTGAAGCTATACTGGACATGAGGTAATGGTCTTGCGATGGTGGAGTGACGCAATTTTCCCGAAAGTGAGAGGTCATGTGATAGTTTTTTTCCAACCGGGTATAAAAGGAGAACCCCACCCTATGACGAGGGCAGTTCGTGGCTGAATTCGCTACTGACTCTATGCTGCTCCGTATTCTGATATTAGGAGGCACTTTCGTTTAAAAGTGGAGTTTTACTTTCTGTTTTAATTCTCAAAATCATTGCCGGCAGTTTCGCTGCAATACTGCCAGTGTTCTCCATGGAGTGTGAAGATTTTAAAGGAGTTCGGAAATCCCGAAGGCTAGGGAAAGTTAATGTCGATGGTGAAACAGATTCGACCTTTGTTTAATCTTCGCACGAAGAAATTGTAACCTGTGTCCATGTTAACTCCTGCATTGCCAAAAGAGCAGAAAGAGTCGGATCGAAGTTTCTTCAAAGAAAGATCAGTGCTTAAAGCCGTTTTATTTCCTTCGACTGTAAATCCTCCGGGGAATAACATACTCCGGCTGGGATCAGCAGTAACATCGTGGAAAGGATTTAAGTGCAGAAAAGAATGTCTCTCCTAAGCGACTGGGTAAAACTTTGGACTTTCGCATTACTACTTCTAAGAACTGTTTTCGCATTCTCGCTTTTAGAACTATTCGAGCTGCAGTATTGCAGCCGACCTCCGGTTAATTTAGTCGTTTGTTTACTTTTTTTTACTGTGTTTAATAAATGTTTTATTTGTTATTAAAAAATTCTGTCACAATTACATATTCATGTTGCTGATTTGTAACAATACTTCACTCAGCAGTGCCGTGTGCAGTGCTCGGCCAGGCAGCAACTCCAGTGACAGGAACCATGATCGGAGCATCTGGAACACTGCTCTAGAAAAAAATATACCCCGTCCAACACTGTTCTTCTTTCTACTTCGTTTTATTAGCCACTTGAATAAAACTGCAACCGTACAGAAATTAATCTACCACATTCGCTGACGGCTCCTTCCACACGCGCTCGACCTTCTGAGTGAATAAGATTTACCACATACACCTCTTGTACGGTTCATCGTTCACTGCAGCCAGATGAACTCTAGATACATAATTCACTCAGGTGATGGGGAAAACTGCGTTCGTTCACCTTGTCTCAGCAGCACACTAGTTACAGTCAAAGAGTCAACAGTTCAGTTTGTGACTACTTCGGCAACAAGCAGAGTGGGTCCATTCAGTTTCAGACTGATGTACTTCAAAGAGACATGGAAGTCAAAGTGCGACTTATTTTGGTGATTTTCAATACATTCAGACTATTAACGATAGAAAGGCGAGATGCCTGAAAAGAAATCGGAAAAAAAAGAATTAAACAGCAACTTCGTGTCAGAACAGCCTGGGAGCATTCCAATAGATGGCAGATTCTAATCGTTACTTTTGATCAAACAGAGAATGGATGGCGATGTGGAGTTAACAATGTGACAGGTTAATTAATTTCTTTATAATTAAATAGATTGCACGGGACATCAAAGATATAGAGTGATCAAGTCATGCACTGAGAGAGGTCAGGGTTTCGCGCTGAACTGCTTGTGTGAGTGCTGGAAAGCAATGTCCACAAACGTCGCTAAATATCGTGAAGACACGGGCACTTTTTTGACAATTCCTTGGAATATTGGTGTGGATCTTTTAATGTTCGAGGAATATAAGTAAAATGTATTTTATTGTGATATATACCACCAGCGGTTACAGTGACTTGTTTCACTCAAACCACCCGAAATAACGGAAAACAACAGAAAAAAACAATGAAGGAATGTTGTTTTTTAACAAAGAAATGCACTCCATTTCATCTGCGGGTCTCAGCTCTTTCCCTCAATTTCAGAAGCGAATGTGCTGCGCCAGAAGTTACAAAATAAATCTATTTCAAAATGAATGCCTATGAAAGAAACAACACTGATATAAAAATGTCTTACATGGAAAATAATGTAACAAGATTCACATTTATAGTTTGTTTTAGAGTACACAGATTGAAGTATCCCTGAGGAGTCAAATTCCCGGTACGGTGACAGAGTGAGCATAGCAGTTTAATATAGTGTTTGTGTTCCTGGTTGTCACTAATGTGGCTGATGTGGTAAACACGCAAATTGCCTCAGGGAATTGCTCTCACTTGTATATAACTCTGTAAAACCGATCACCGGCCCATGTGAGCAGTTGGAACATTCCATACAAACAAACGTTGGTTCTGACGGAATATGGGATATGCAGCGATTTACTACATCGCGGGCGTTTTCTATCCTGCACTCGTAGCGATTGGCGTCCCTGGTAAGGTACTAGAGCTGGTCACTATAGGTATGGTGCCGCCGTTTTGCTTTTGTTCTGCTCGGACTTTTACACAGCACAAGTTCTACTCTCGTCGAGTTTCTAGAATGGACTTTTCAATTATCTGATATTTTTAATTTTCATTTTCTGTATTTTAATCGATGTGATTTATTTTTCCTCAATTACGTTGGTGACGATATTGGCATTGTTTCATAATTTCAACATGCTCGGCTTTCTGAAGTGATGCTGACATATGTTTTCGATTTCGGACTTCTGTCGACATAGACAGCAGCCAACAACAACATAGCAGCTTATTCAAATGACTGGCAAGTCTATTCTACCCAAAATGCTGGTGGAACACAGCAGGCCAGGGAGCAGCTATAGGCAGAAGCACAGTCGACGTTTCGGACCGAGACCCTTCGTCAGAAGTTGACAGTGCTTCTCTCTATAGATGCTACCTAGCCTGCTGTACTCCACCAGCATTTTGTCTGTGTTGTTTGAATTTCCAGCATCTGCAGATTTCCTTGTGTCAAGTCTATTATCCACACTTCTCTCAGTTATTCGATAAAAAGTAAATGAGATCTTATGCTTTATATCTTTCTCATTCCACTTTGTTACCTCAAAGAAAAATCCCTTCTGCAGTATAGCCATTCATACTGGAAAATGGTGTCAATCGTGCGGTCACAGGTATGTGAGTCGACGAAATCAGCTGCGACGTTCCAAGCTGTCGGAAAATTGCCAGTATTCCAGTCCATTATTCTCTCTTGCATAACTGCAGTAACGCAGCCCATGCTGTGTGAATTTCTGTTTTGCGCTTCCAAACTAATGATACGCTGCCTAAAATTGTAAGATTAGGGGAATTCGAACAGGAACAACTAACAGTATTTTTTAATCCTTGTAGTTAACTTAACAGCGATCGTGATCCTATCTCGCGGAAGATGTGGGCTCTCCAAATGCATCACCCGTTACCTGGTTGGAATGGCAACAGCAGATCTGATGGTGGTTATTGTTGTCGCTTTAGTAGAACAGACCAACAATATCTACATTTACTCCAGATCCCTGCTCATCACTCCTGTATGTGCTCTGACACTTGTATTTAGGGTTGTCACGATGGACTGTTCTGTTTGGTTTACGGTCAGTTTTACCTTCGATCGGTTAATCGCAATATGTTGTCGAAAGCTCGCGGAACGATACTGCACTGAGAGAACAGCAACGCTGGTTATGGTGACCGTAGTTATAGTGAGCTGCGGGAGGAGTGCCCCGTTTTACTTTGCCATTGAACCTTACGTCATTATTAACAACATGCCGTGGCGTTGCGCCTTCTCACATGAATACGCTACGTCAGCAGTGTGGAAAGGTTTGGAAATGATGGATAGTATTTTAGCACCGTTGCTACCAATCGGCTTAATTCTTGTCTTCAATGGGTTAACAGTAAGATACATCATTGCAGCAAATCGAGTTCGCAAAGCTCTTCTGAACAGCAGCGATAATCAGAAAGATGCCGAGGCGGAAAACCGTAGAAAATCGATTATTTTGTTGTTTGCTATCTCAGCTAATTTCATATTATTTTGGATGCCCTATGTAGTTCATTCCCTGAAATGGCAAGCGGAAAATTTCTTTTACCTGGATAGATATATGAGTTTCCCGGTATATATACTGCAACAATTTGGGTACATGTTCCAAATTCTGAGTATGTGCACGAATACTTGTATCTATACGCTGACGCAGAGAAAATTCAGAAAAGAGCTGAAAAATGGAATGAAATACGTGTGTACATTAAATGGTCATCTCTGTAGATAACGGTCACGTCCAATTACTCTTCGACGGATATGTTTCAAATGAAGATTTTTTTTAAATGATTTGGATTTGAAAATATGTCCTGAGTTCAAACAGTCATGAGCCTGGACTTCCTACAAACGCTAAATGCAGGGAAGATTGCACACTTCATATAGTTAAGGTAGAAAACTAGGCAAACGCTCATAAACTGGCATGATTGTTGTATTAGTTGAAATGAACTCCAAATTATCACAAACACTTAACAATCACAAGGACAAGAACCGCTTCCTGAAATTTTCCAGGTTCAGATGTTTCAAAATGGACAGAGACGAGTGAAATAGAGTAAAAAGACAAATAGAGTAACACAGGAATTTTATGATAGCATTAAATCTGCAGAAAGAGAATACGCCACTGAAAGAATGTCTACTGATTCTTTGCGTATACCACAGAAGTAGGAAGGGAACATTCCTCATGCGAGTTTTCTGTATAGGCCTCCCATAGTCCAAGAACGAAATTCGGGAAAGAGATTTTGGATTGGTGGCAAATAAAACACAGTTGTTGTCACAAGCCGATTAATCTTCTTTAATACTCATTGGCACTTTCCCAGGTTAATATATTTAGCGATGACAGAATCTCACAGTTGTGTGCAGGAAAAAAAGTCAAGGAACAACCAACTGAGCAGCTAATAAACCAGTCTGTATCTAGTAATAGGAAGTGAAACGGATCATGTGACAGATTTCTCAGCGGGCCAGCATTTCAGAACCATGGAGCATAATTTCTAAACAATTATTATAACATTACACCGCGAAAGGAGCAGATAGTATGAAATGTATTTAATTGGGGGAAGGGAGAGATTATGATGCTACTAACTAAGAACTTGGGTATGTAAACTGGGATGTGATGTACTCCTGGAAAAGCGCAAAAGAAATGTGGAGATTATTAACAGAGCACTTGATTAGGGTGGGGCAGAGAATTCTCTCCTTGATGCGGTGAGCGGGTGGTAGCGTAAAGTAACTCTGGTTGACAAGAGATATAGAAAACCTCGTCAAAAAGAAGGAAGAAAGAAACTTAAGTTTTAGGAAGAAAATATCTTGCAGTGCGATGGAAAGTCACAACGTAACCAGTTAGAAATTTAACAATGGACTTTGAAGAGTTAGAAGGGGACACGGGAAGGCCTTGGGGAGTTACAGGAGGTTGACGAGAGAGGCGGTGCGGACACCTTGGGGATAAAATAACTCTAGAGTGCAGGTCTTAATGGTATTTTGCTTTGGTGTTCACCATTGAGCGCCACCTTGATGAAAGTGGATACGACATAAAAAGCAGATATGCTGGAATATGCCGAAGCTAAGAATTATAACATAGAATATAGAATAGTAGAGCACAGTGCAGGCCATTCGGCCCACAATATTGTGCCTACGCTTAATCCCTGCCGCCCATAAAACCCACCATCTTACATTCCTCCATATACCAGTCTAATAGTATATAGCTAGCTCTATACTAATGCAGCTCCTATTTTCCTCTGAACAGAGATGCTGGCCCAGCCGTTTTGCTATCTGCTTTAGCCACATAGTTTTTTCGCAAGTGTTGCGTTTCTTTTCTGATAATGACTTCGGCATTATATTCCAATATATTGAAATCAATAGAGATTTGACTCAATACATCCACGTCAATACAAGCTAAACTTCTCCTTATTACTCCTTCTAAAACTGATTCAAATGCATTATTTATATGTTTTTTCCCCACCCACTCTCCTGGCAAATATTTTGCACTCTCATTAGGTTTGACAGCTTCTCTTCAAAACGGGTCACTACAATATTGAGAGCATGATAGCTTCTTCCAACCAGTCCTTCTTTACTTCAGATTGCTGCCGCAATTCTGCCCAATTCTCAATTAAGCATTTTTTGTTCTGGTTTCGTTTAAATTCCTTGCCTTATATCGTCCGATGCGTAATCATTGAGATCTTTATCACAGCGTTTCATTTTCTTCATACTTTCATGGTTATCGAAGTTTCCACACTGAACAGAATTCCGCGGGAACTACTTCGCCATCTCAATATTATAAGTTTTGAGAATGATGTTAGAGTTATGGAAAACTTTAATTTCCAAACTATTGAGTAGGGAGTGGTGAAACCCAGTGACTAACGGTTTAGAGTGGAGCTAATTCATTAAGTTATTGAATTATTGTTCTTTTTTGACCCAGTATGTTAGTAAAGAGCCAGGAAGGGAGAGCTGTCAAACTTTGAAATCAGTACGGAATTTATTGAGCCTTTCGGAGCAACTGATCATAACATTGTTAGTCTGCAAGATTTTTTTTAGGATAGTATATCAATAAAAGCCAAAACCAATAAACTGAAATTCATGAAGTAAAAGTTGTGAAGATGTAGCTCGGCATTCAGAAGGTAAACTGGAAGGAATCGTTTGACGTTGAGTCAGTTGAGGAACAGTGGGGGTCAATTTAAAAAGGTAATACACACTGTGCAGGGAACGTTAAAATCCACGTCCTGAGAAGCAAATAAGCAATTCAAAAGTTTAAAGTGGACACGAAAACTTTCAGCTAATGACCAGCTAAACCTGAAAACATTATAAAACAAGTAGATATTTGTTATGTAAAGGGCGTAGAAACAGAACTGATTCTGGCTGTGGGAAAATGTGATCATAGCAACTGAATGTGGACACAAGAAACTTCAGGTAATAATCTGCTAAATCGCAGATTATTCTCGAAGGAGTAGTTGTACTCGGCGGAGTAAAATGACAGATCGACAAAAGACGCAATCTGCAATCTCGTTAGTCTCTGTCTGGGTTGCCTCATTTAACTGGTTTGACTTTAGTGCACAACAGCGGGTTGAAACAAAATTACATGTAGGCCAGTACAATGACAAGTGCGATGATGACGCCTGACGGTCTGGTAACTTTGAGCCTACAGGATTGGAATTGTGGATTCTCTTCCCAGGTAATAGCTTTTCTCCTCATTGACTGTTCATGGAGGGTCAAGCATGCTATTAGTGTGCATAAAGCGAGACACTTTGTGAAACCACGTGCTTTTTTGTTGAGTGAATAAAAGTGACTGGCTGGTAAATGCAGATCAGATTTTCTGCCTCACAGACCTTTATTACAATGGGTGCTACTTGTAACAGAATTGGCGTCTCAGTGGGTGGGCGGTGTGATATTGGGATGTCATTTCATCACGGTGGTCGGTCCACACCTGCTGGATTGAGTACATTTGTGGTAAGGACAACATTTAAGGGCTATGATAAAACTTGGGAGGGTGTAGGAAAGACGGCCATGAAAGAAGGAAGCCACGCTGCAGATACGTGAGTTTTGCTATTGAAAAATATAGAAATATGCTACTGTTCGCATTTCTGACTCCGCCTCTCCACACTCCCTAGTTAAACTCCGCCGTGTTTTTTTTTTTCTTTTTGGGGGGGGTGCGGTTTACTGATGATGAGAGCGGCCCCTTCAGTAAAGGGACAGCTCTTCTACTCTCAGGAACATTTCCCTCAGCTTTCTGTTATATATTTTAGTCTGGAGTTATGGTTCGTTGACACTGGCGGATTCGACTGCCTGGCCTGGTGAGGCCAAGGAGGACTCTTTGGATCCACCGCCGCTTCCTGTTAAACATCGCTTTCTAGACGCTCTCCACTACTAACTAGCTCCTAACACCGGCACCGAGTTATCAGAGCTCTGGCCTGTTCACCCAGCAGGACGTCAACTCCCCATGGCCAACCTGTGTGTGACATCATACACTCTCACAGTGTCCGCAGTGTGGCATGATTGGAGGCCCGCGTCTGGGATGTCGACAACCGTGGTCCTTCGTATGGCAGAGGAATATCGGAATGCTCTTAAGGGATGTAGCCCTGAGAATACATTAACCGTGTCAGCCTAGCGCGCCATGTCACCGTTACCAGACAGATGTGTCGATCCATAGGATCGCTTTCATTTCGGGTGTAATAATGAGATGCAGAACCCGTCAAAGTTCACGGGGACACCCAGATTGACGCCTGGGGGCCGAGGGGATATCTGTGTCTTCCTTGTAAGTGCAGGGCTGAAGTCGGGGGTCACTTCTGTATGAACGTACGCTTGGGCAGCACAGCCAGCTGAAGTTTGATATGATCCACCAATGTCGATGTAATTGTAATGACTCCCCTGTACTCTGGCGGTTGCAAGGGTTCTCATATTCCATTGTTCACGGTGTTTGGCCGCTCTTTCTCGGGGCTTGGTACAGACTACATTGCCTTTCTGATATTTGTTCCGTCGTGGTATAGCCACTTCTCAACTTAATTAAACTGTCGCTGCTTGCATTAAGCTGGTCTCCATCTTTCGACAAAACCTCTCTATCGTCGATATCGGTTGCGCATCAGGATAGTATGCTCTGCCCCACTAGGAGTAGCCAGCTACCAGGGCAGGGAGCGCAGCATGCTGACACACCCACACTGACAGGTCACGCTTCCTCTCTCCCAAAGCTGAGCCGCTCTGCGGGAAACTGCTAGCTGCTAGTAACGCTGCCTGAGGTGTGGGCGTGGTCATAGGGAACCTTAACTGCACACCAGCACAGAGAATGCGACCAATGATATTATTAAAGTGGACCGACAGATCAAATAGTCTCCCGCCTTAATAGCATCACATGCAGTGGGACTGGACTGGTCAGAATCAATGGCTCGGGTAGTCAGAACACAGGAAGATAACCTATCAGTGGGGTATCACCAGTCTAGACATTTGTCTGTAATATTAACCACCTGCGCTTAAATATCCAGCCGCCGCCACTATATCTATATCCTATGGTCTATTCCCGTACGGACCTGTGTACCAGCTTTGGGGTGAAAACATTTCGGGGATTCAGCCGCACGAGAGAACAAATGACCCCGTGTCAAGCTCAAGCCTAAAAATCCTTCCGCTTTGACCCGCAGCGAACTTCCCAGAGATTTTTTTAACTCCCCTTCAGTACAGTTGTAAAACCCCTACTCGATACACCAGTCACAGCAATCCTGGAAGGGTGCCCAACAATGCGTGGATGCGGTGCTTTTCCTCTGGCGCAGACGGTTAGCCACACATTTACATTTACTTCCTTAGCAACTCATCCCTCCTAAACCTGTGACGCCGTCAAACGCCTCACTCAATTCCATACACAGACCATTCACCACTCTACCCTCATTCATTTGGTTTGTCAACTTCTCAGAAGGTCATATTGGTGCGTAAAGCACGACCCTCTCCTCACAAAGCTAATCGACTGTTTCTAATTAGGCTTCACCAAATATTTGTCAACCTTATGGCTACCAATCCACTTCGAAAGTTTAGACTCCATTAATGCCAGGAGCACTGTCTTACAAATCCCAGGATTATGCCTACTACCTATTAGCATTCTTTACCAAGCTTATATCTAACGTTTATATTTAGATATTACTCACTCACGATTAACATTAACGGGCCAACCAGAGAAGGGCAGGACTCTGACTGAAAGACTCATTTTGATTCCGCAATTCAGCTTCAACTGGAGTATGTAATATCTGAATACAAATTGCCGCTACACCCATCATCTTCTAGTCGTATAAATAATAGCATTCTCAATCGTGTTTGTTTAGGGAAACGCTCCAATTTCCCAGTTGCATGATTTCGAAATTAACTTTGTTCTATTTCTGCATTTTCAATCTATCACACTGTCCTTTTCAAACGTTATTCGCTTGCTCTTTCTCCAGAGTCGGTTCTGATTTGCATATCCGAATGTCAGGTTGACACTGACTAGGATTAGACCAATAAGAAAGAAGAGAAAATCTGCAGATTCTAAAAATCCAAAAAAATGCTATAGCAGATCTGCAGGCCAGGCAGCATCGATAGAAAATAGTAAACAGTCGACACTTTAGCAGAGACCCTTCGGCAAAACTGGATTTGTTTTCTCTTTCAAGCCCTGCTCCATGAGCTGATGGCGTTCTCCAGCACTTTGTGTAATATTAGACCAAATCAGTTCCCCTTTTTCTACAGCGTGTCTTTTGTTCTTGGGTTCACAACATCTCCACTCTCACCCACCTTCCCACCTCTGTTTCTCTGAGAGCTAACATGCTGATACTGGAATTTAGTTCAAACGAGAAGAAACAAAAAGAAAATCTACATGTAGAGACATAGGAGATAAAGAGCGGAAGGAAAGGACAGCTTAGGATGGGAGCAGGAGTGACTTATACCGACGAAGATATGCTCCCAAGCTCACACAGCTTTGTCAGAATCGGGAAGAAGGGAAGACGGATCGCCTCAAGCTTCAGTTTCAGCATGGCTGGAGGTCAGATGCAAAGGGGAATTCTCTGGGATGCTGACGCCAGTGATGTTGTGGGGATTGATTGTAAACAACTGTTTTGTAACTCTATGGCAACACACGCAAATTGGTGGAGCAACTCATTAGACAAGGAGGAACTTTGGAAAAGAGTAAACTTTCAAAGTTTGACAACAGCAGGCTTCATGAGGAGGCCGATTGTGTGTGTGTTGGTCTGTATTTTGAACATCAGTAGATTTTCTCATGCTTTGTTTGTAACTCTGTTCACCATGTTGTTTCATTTACTTGTAACGCGTTGGAAGGTTTCACTGCTAATGTAATGACATCTTTGTACTGTTTGCTGCTGAGGTAACGGTTTCTGAAAAGCAGCAATGTTTGGTTTACGGCTGGAGATAACAAGATGCATTTTAGCCAATAAGAGATTGCCTCTCCCTCGTGTGATTCTGGAAGCAGTTGTTTTCGCGGGTTTTGAGAGAGAGAGAGAGAGAGAGAGAGAGAGAGAGAGAGAGAGAGGAGAGAGAGAGAGAGAGAGAGAGAGAGAGAGAGAGAGAGAGAGAGAACACGAACGAACGAACGACCGGACGGGGTGGACACTGAGCGGGTGTCCGAAGGTCGGCGACGCTCAGAGGAGACTGATGGTAGAAGAGGGACTATTGAACTGCGTGTTCTTCAACTGTGCACAGGATGCTTATTATTAAATCTTACGCCATGGGGTCTTTTTTCGTTTATATTTTGTTTCTCAACTGACCATACGCCAATGTAAGAATTATAAAGATTAATCGTGTAATCGCATAGCGTGTACTGTTTGTTATTTTGGGGTACTGATTTCTAACCAAGGACACATCGCGCAGCATCCACTCATACGAGATTTCATAAGTTTGGCCGGGCAGGCGGGTTATCCCCCCTTATATTAAGCCTCTGGGGAAATCGATTGCTAACGATTCATGAGTTTCAAAATCGGACTCAGTGGGTATTTCACAGCATTCCTGAGTTGCTCTCGGAATTTGTTCTGAGTCAGCGTGCAGGTTCACGTGTTGCTGCAGGAACTGAGAATCTGCAGCATTCCGGATGACTCTTCTGTGATGTAAATTGGATCCGTGAATAATAAACAAAATGCATTGAAATCGTTTGATAGAAGTAAAATACCACCTGTGTTACCCACAGCAATATGAAACTGCCGGTCATGCTGAAAAGCAAAATGAAGGACTTTCTTCGGTTTTCCATCTCGCGGTCCTTGGCCTTTTCTCCACTCTTTTGTCCCCGCAGCCCCCTGCGGGCTCGACTGGCTGCTAGAATCCGCCTAACAGTCAGAATATTGAGCAGCAAAATCAGAAAGAATGGGACACAAGGCGTTAAAATGAGGTGAGACATCGTAAATACTGCCGACGAGGGAGAATTTTTATAGTTCGGTGTAACAATGCAGTACCAGGGAACACCATTAATTATTACCAAAGGTTTCGATGTAAAGTGCCATGGGACACATTCCAAACAGGCCAGCACACTCACTGTCCCGATAACCACAGCCACCGTTCTCTCGGTGCAATATTTTGTTTTCAGCTTCTCACAGCAAATAGCCACATATCGTCGACAGTGAAGGCGACAGTCAGCCAGACTGATGCCGCAGTGCTCGCAAATATCAACCAAACACCGAGACAGAACATAGGGGTGACGAAGAGGAATGATCGGGGAATATAAATCCAAGCAGTCCTCGTCAGTAGCGGCTCCGAGATAACGACCAGGAGATCGGCTGCTGCCATTCCCACCAGGTAGCGAGTGACACATTTGGAGAGACTGCACTTTCCCCGGGACAGGATCACAATCGCCACCAAGTTCGCTGGAAGAGAGACAGGGAACAGCAAATTGAGTTAATACTGAGCATAAGCAAATACATCGGCTTTCGGGTATCATGTTATTTCTACATTATTCCTGCATTTAGCGGTAGAAGGGTGTAGAGAGGGCGAAGAGCTGGCTGAGACATGGAAGGAGGTTTAAACATTAAAGTAAAATCGATATGATCCGAACACGGATTCCTTTCTGATAAACAAAATGTGAAGAGGCAGCAGAAAGATATATATGGGTAATCTCATACACAATATTGATTGGAACATTTTCTATAGGCGCCATCCGCGTCTGGTATGGACGAAATGAATAAATCCGGACGCTGATGGCGGGATTCTTGCATTAGACAATCATCAACTTCCACGCGACTCTCTGTCGGCGACAGAATAGCCGAAGGACGCAACAGAAACAGCAAATTCCGTAACGAATCATCCAGACAAAATAGAGTATGTGGGAAAGCAGTTAACCTGTATTTTATTTGAACTGTTGCAGAATGGCCACAGGCACGACTTTCTCTTTCTTTACAAGCTGCATGGGACACAATGCTTCCAGCATTCCCGTGATTGTTTACTATTCCCGCATTTGCCACCTCGCTGCCTTTACAACAGAACAATGACTGATGTCAGCAGTCACAGCGCAGTCTGACACAACCTCACAAAGTGACTTCAAGCCTTCCACTGAACCCATCACAGGGAAACCGGGGAGAGGAATTCTACCTTCAGCAGCAGACTCGGTGACATATTTCTGCAACGGTGTCACATGTAGATATAATAGTACAGATTTCACAGTATTGACGTTACGAATCACCAAATTGCTTCTTCAGCAACGACGTTCAACAAATGCTTTACTTTCCTTCACACCACATACATCTATTACAAATCCTTAAGTGTTATGCTGCAACATTTGAACTCTTTACATTTGATAAATAGTTAACACCAATCGATAGTTTGATCATTACACGTAGCACACACAATCGCTAACCATACAAATACAGAGAATAGATTGGTATCACCTCCACTGCTGTACAAACACAGTATTTGCAAAAGCAGTGTAGCTGCTACGAGAGCAAAGACAAAGAAGCCCGAACATCGCATTATTGGACAGAAACCGGTGGGCGAAATCTACCTGATCCATAGAGATACATCGAATTTGGCGGATTTGCTGAATTCCTGCAACGGTTTACTTTTCAATCTAAATATGAGGATCTCCGGTCGCTAATTTCGATTCCAATCCTAGAATGCCGAACTGGACATGTGGCGGTGGGAAACCAGCGACAGAAGCAATCACTACATTGACATTCACCTTCAATTCCCACCAAAGGCAGCAGACACCGCGCCTTACCAGAAATTCCAAGAGCTGAAATAAAGGGATAGTAAACTTTTCCTATTCGCAAGATGACTGGATTCACCATTTCAATGAAAAATGTCCCCCTCATATCCGTCCTAAATCTACTCACCTGACTCTTGAGGCTATGCCGCCAAAATTATATACCGGCTGGGTAGCCTCCAACCTAATGTCATGAAGATTGACTTCTCTAACTTCCGTTAATGCCCCTCCTCCCCTTCTTACACTATCCCTGACATATTTAGTTGTTTGTTTGTTTGTGTTTTCTCTCTCTCTCTCTCTGCCCATCACTCTGCCTGTTCTCCATCTCCCTCTGGTGCTCCCCCCTCCTCTTTTCTTTCTCCCGAGGCCTCCCGTCCCAAGAACCTTTCCCTTCTCCAGCTCTGTATCACTTTCGCCAATCATTTTCCAGCTCTTAGATTCATCACACCCCCTGTGGTCTTCTCTTATCATTTCGCATTTCCCCCTTCTCCCACTACTTTCAAATTTCTTAATATCTTTCCTTTCAGTTAGTCCTGACGAAGGGTCTCGGTCCGAAACGTCGACAGCGCTTCTCCCTATAGATCCTGCCTGGCCTGGTGTTCCACCAGCATTTTGTGTGCGTTTTTTGAATTTCCAGCATCTGCAGAGTTCCTCGTGTTTGTTGAATACATACAAATAATGTTTCATGGCTGTGGCCCTGTACTCACATGAATTGAGAAGAATGAGTGGAGATCTCATTGAAACGTACAGCATGATGAAAGTCTCTGAGAGAATGAATGTGGAGTGATGTTTCCTATGGTGTGTCAGTCCAAGACCAGACGAAGCAGCCTCGGAGCGAGGGTGTTTTCCAATGAGATGAGGAAGAATTTCTGAATCTTTCGAATTCGTTTATAACGGGTGGTTGTGAAAGCCATGGTGTATTTAAGGCGGAGACTGATCAGTTATTCAGGGCGTGAAAATCTGCGGCGCGGTGGCGGAGTAATGCAGCGGAATGTGTTTGAGAGGGAAAGGGAGCAGCCACGATGAAACGACGGAGCACCCTCAATGGGCTGTACGGCCTCCAGCTCCTGTATCTTATAGCAGGACAGTATGAAGAGTGAGAAATGAAGTTAAATGTGAGAAAAGGGAGGAATGCTGGGCAAATTAAGGCAGTTGAAGAACATTTGGGTACCCAGTGAGAGGAATGTTAGGTAATGGAAACATGAACCGAGTGAAACAGTGCGTATCAGGAGGCTGTGGCATGGAGGTATAGTGTGCATGTGGAAGGTGAATTGTAGCTGAAGGGAGCGAAGAAGCAATAAACGGGGGAGGTGATCGCCAGATATTGAAGAAGTCAATGTCATGGAGTTGCTGTCTTACCCAGGCGGAAACGGAGGTGTTGATTCTCTAGTTGCGTTTTCCCTCACACTGGAAGTGTTTTAAGTCAAAGACAGAATGGCCGCTGTAAGCACTGGAAAGGAAATAAAACGATTCTCAGCCGAAAGCTCCACATGGCCTTTATAGAGTAAGCAGAGGTGCACCATAAAGCGCTCATATATTCTATCTTTTTATTTCTCCGAGGTGGAGGAGGCCGTAACTATAACACAGGGCTTTTAAAATCAATTCCCAGACACACGAAGGCAATCATATAATACAAATATTGAGTACCCTATCCACTTCCGTTGCTGCATTTATTAAAATCATTCCAGCTATTATACTGGTATGTTATTAATCTGCGGTAATGCAGAATGGCTAGAACACGCTGAGGCAAATGATTAAATAAACAACATCAGCTTGATAAAACGTGTAGAATTGTGAAGGTTTGCTCATAGAAGCGGTAGGGTGCGTTAAGCCCCGTCAGGTGTGTTCACATATTTTAGGAGACAAATGCACTAAATAAGTATACCGTAAATAGCGGAAGAGCACTGCTAAACAGAGAGATCTTGCGTTGCGCGTCTATAGCTCACTCAAACGTGGTGTGATGAGACTCTATGGCTTATTCTGCTCTATTGGTCAAGGTGTTGAGTGCAATAGTTAACAAATCATAGCACAGTTATACAAATGTTTAATCTACTGCACTTGGATTATCGTATGCACGTTTGATAGACAGCTTAATCACATGTAAGAGCGTTGTCAAATGGGATGAAAAGTTTCATCATGATTCCACCTGGTTAGAAAATGTTAACCATGAAAATATCTTCGAGAAATTTGGATTACCTTTTTCCAGGTACTCCAAACCGGTACGACCGGAACGAACAAAGCCATTCGGACGACACACATCAGAACGTGGCAAATAGGTTCAGAGAAGCACGACCCCCCAACTAGACTCAGTCCCTGATTCCCTTATATTCACCTGCCAGCTGATAGGCCACAGGTGCGCTTTCTTAAGACAAGATTATCCTTTTTGGCTTAAGGGTGACAGGACTGACGGCTGCAAGACCCGGAGTCCGGAGTCCGCTGACCGGATCAAGAACCGGAATGCGGTCTCCGGACCGGACCATAACATGGAGAACGTTTCGCTGAACGTCTACGCTCTGTCTGGCAGAGAAAGCAGTATCTTCCAGTGGCCACACATTTTAATTTCACGTTCCATTCCCATTCCGATATGTCTATTTATGGCCTTCTCTACTGTCAAGATGAAGCCACACTCATGTTGGAGGACCAACACCTTATATACCGGCTGGGTAGCCTCCAACCTGATGGCATGGACATTGACTTCTCTAACTGCTTTTGATGACCCTCCACCCTTTCTTACCGCATCCCTGACATATTTAGTTTTTTTCTCTTTTTTCCGTCTCTCTGCCCATCACTCTGCCTGTTCTCCATCTCCCTCTGGTGCTCCCGTCCCCCTTTCTTTCTCCCTAGGCCTCCCGTCCCATGATCCTTTCCCTTCTCCAGCTCTCTATCACTTTTGACATTCACCTTTCCAGATCGTAGCTTCATCCCAGCCCCTCCGGTCTTCTCCTATCATTTCGCATTTCCCCCTCCCCCTCCTACCTTCGAATCTCTTAGTATCTTTCATTTTAGATGCTACCTGGCCTGCTGTGTTCCGCAAGCATTTTGTGTCTATCGTTTGAATTTCCCGCATCTGCAGATTTCCTCGTGGGTACTTTGCATTTGTCTTCACCGGGAAGGCAAAAGCAGTGACAATGTCCGTGAGTGACAGAGCACAGTAGTGAGTGTCATTGCTATTACAAGGGGAAATTGTGTTAGGCAAACTCAAAGGTCTATTGGAACAGATCGACAAAATTCCGGAGTCCTGAGAGAGGGTTTCGAATAGATAACCAGTGCACTGGTCAAGGTTTCTCCGGAAACACTTGATTATGGCAGGGTCCCGAGGACTGGAGAATTTTAAATGTCACTACACTCTTTATGCAGAGAGAAAGTCTAAAGAAAGGAAATTACAGGCCTCACCTCACTGCTTGGGGTAATGTTGGATTCTATTATTAAGGATGAGGATTCGGGGAACTTGGAAGCTAATGGTACTATAAGTCGAGGTCAGAATTGTTTATGTGAAAGGAAATCTTGTCTGAATAATCTGTTAAAGTTCTTCGAGGAATTGATAAACAGAGAGCAAAAAGATGAGGCAGCGGATGTCATTTACTTGGACTTTCAGAAGGCATTTGATAAGCTGCCACACATGAGCCTGCTTCCTACGGCGTTTCAGCAATGTTACTGGCTCAGGTATCGGAATAGCTGACAGGCCGGAGGCAGCTGATGAGAATGAAGTGGCCTTTTCTTGTTGGCTGCCGGTGACTAGTGGTGTTCATCAGAGGTCAGTATTGGGACCGCAAATTTTGACGTTGTTTGTCAATGATTTAGATAATCGAACAGTTGGCTTTGTGGCAATGTTTGCAGACGATACCAATATAGTCGGAGTATTAGGTCGTGATGAGGAAAATTCGATTGCAGAAGGACATAGTCAAATTGGAAGTACGGTCAAAAAAGTGGCAGATGGAATATAGTGTCGGGAAATGTATGATTGAGTATTTTGGTAAAAGGAACATTGGTGCGGACTATTATCTAAATGGGTGAATTTACAAACATCAGACAATTGGAGTGACCTAGGAGTAATCGTACAGGACTCCACTAAGTTAAATTTACAAATTAAGTCTGTGGTAAAGAAGACAAATGCAATCCTCTAATGTATATCAAGAGGAACAGGATATAAGAACAAGGAGATAATGTTGAGCCTTTATATGACACCAGTCAGGCCGCAATTGAAGTATTGTTAACTGGTTTAGGACCGCATATCTCAGAAAGGATGTATTCTCGTTGTACATATTCCAGAGGGGTATCACGAGGATGAGTCTGGGAATGAAGGTGTTAACATGTGAGGAGCTTTTGGCAGCTTTGTGCCTGTCCTCACTGGAATTTAGAAGAATGTCTGGTGGAGTAACTCACTGAAACTTTCGGTTTGCAGAAATGACCCGATACGATGAATACCTACAGGATGCTTCCTATGGTGTGGTATTCAGATAGAGTGAGCACAGCCTCAAAATTGAGGAGGATGTGTTTTATAGCCACAGAATAGTGGAATTCTCTGCCATAGTCTGCAGCGAATGCCAATTCCGCCAAATACGTGGGTACACCTAAAGCGGAAGTGGATCGTTTCCTGATTGGTCAATGTATCGAAAGACCAGGCGAAAAGGCAGGGTCATGGGTTTTGAGTGGGATCCGGGACTAGCCATGATGGAATGGCGGAGCAGACTCGATGTGTTGCATGGCATAAATCTGCTCTTATGTTTTATGCTCTTATGGTTTCATCGTCACTTTACCCACGGTCACTCGACACGCGGCTTCTTCCTGCTGGTCATGTACTAGGCCACATTTCGTCGCGATGCAACCGCCATCTTATACAGGGCGATGGAGAGGGGCTGAATTAAATTTTCACCTTCCCCGTTGTCATTCCGTACAAGTATTTACTTATCATTACCGATAAGTTACTAATGAATATTTTAATAGCATTTCTATTCTGTGACTTCGTAGGGTGATGTTTGAGATTGAAAAAAAGCCATTAAGTTCATAGCTAGATGGATCACCGGAGCCTTTTCAATTTAAATCCGGAAGGTCATGTCTCTGCTGAAGTGAGGTGATGTCGGCAGAGAATCTACGCAAGGCTGCGTGGCTCCGAACACATGGTGTAATGTGAAGAAATATGGAGGGCCAGAGGAACCCTGGGAAGTCCATGGGCAGACGTCTGAAAATCTGGGTTTAGTTCGGTCGGTCATTTAGTAGACGGATGAGAATTTGTCTTTGTTGGGTGTCGGCGCTGATTGCCGGAGCAGATACCGCCGGTAGCACTATGTAAACGCGTTTTCCCACTTTTAAACCGCTGTGTACGTACATTCAGATTATGTATATAGTTAATCTAATGTATTTACCAACACATTAAAGAGTGACGTCTGCCCTGTATTTTATAGCATTGCGTTATATTTATTGTGATTATATCTGTAATATGCTCTTTAAAGCTCATCGGATTCGAATAATAATCGCTTCGCTCTCCTTTCCGCTCCTGAAACCTCGCCACCTCAGAGATCCCGTGCGAGTCAGACTCCTGCTTTGCCAGAAATAAATCTCCATCCGTCACTGTTCTTCAGTCCACCTCTTTCCATTCGCTACTTGAAAGGCTGCAATCGCACAGAACAGAAGTCATTCAGTTCCATCTGAGGAGCAGTTGGAGACAGATAATGAAGGATGCCTTGGTAACAGCGCAGATATCGGAGAAGTAATCAAAACTAGTGCTGACGTGGATGTGTCAACCAATTAATCCGATGTATAGATTAATGGCGCCGTTCGCAATAAAATATCGGAGTAGGAATTGAGTGAACAGCTGTCGCAAAACAGAACAGCTGCTTACGATTGAGGGATGAAAATAATTCACAAGAAAATGTGAGACCGGCGCAGTCAATCTCACAAATGGCATTCAAAGTGTAAGAGCGGAAGGCGTGTATCAGCGCTGAAATATTCTCAACTGAGCCGAGGGCCACGTATCAGTACGAGCGTCACAATCGATGCAGGGTGGCCGCTCATCGATACCAGCAGGACAATGGACACGGAGAGCTGAGTCGTCCCAGAGTGATCAGAGGCCGCTCATCGATACCAGCAGGACAATGGACACGGAGAGCTGAGTCGTCCCAGAGTGATCAGAGGCCGCACAGCGATGCCAGTTGCACAATGGATACAGAATGGTGAGACTTTATTTCCAATAAGCCGAGAGCCGCTCATCGGCACGAGTTCCTCAATAGGCACAGAGTGATGTACTGCAGGTGCAGAAGGAACTGTGTTTGAAATGTGGATTTGAACACATCCACAGTTCTGCACATACTTAGATTAGTGACGAAGTGAAAAGTTAGAATATACTGAATGGGGAAATGGGACAGAGATACTCATGGAGTCATAGATTATTACTCCTCCGCCCATCTGGATCATCCCTCTGTGATCCTCCAGATTGGTACATTAATCTACACCCTCGGTCCGTCTCTCATGCACTTATCTAGACAACCTTCCCTGAAATGATACAACTGAATTCGCAGCTACCACTTACGCAGGCAGATCCTTCTACACTCCCCGACGAGTCGGCTTTAGCACACACCCCTTTTCCATGTTTCAGCTTTCACCCCACAGCTCTGAAGTAGATTTGGATTCACTTAGAGGATCGGAAATATCTGTGAGCAATCACCCTGTCCTTAACTCTCACAAATGTGTGTTCTTCTGTAAGATTTCCATTCACTTTCTGCTGTCAAGCAAGTAAATTCCAATTCAACAGTTCCTTCATACTCTTGTCCTCAGTCCCCGAACTGTTGCTTACAAATCATCTCTGCACATTTTGAAGCTGATCGGCATTGTAAAACGGTAGGTATGGGGCCGGAGCAGACCACGATGTTTTATCTACAGCCTCACCAACGTGTTTTCGAGCTTCAACATGAAGTCCCAACTCCTGTACTCAGTGAAATGCCTGTGAAGGTCAATGGGATTAGAGCTCAATACAAGCCGATCTGACCTGACGCTGCTTTCCTGGAATTATCCATCTGTCTTCCCTGGTCTCCTCCTGCACATTAAATTCCACCTATTGAATGTGCTTCTTAACCTGTTGTATCTGTCCTGACAAGGCAGACAAACTTATATTTGTCTCTATGAAATTCCATCTGCCATTTTCCAACTCAGTTTCCAGCCAGTCAACATCAAGCTACAACTTTGGATAGAGTTCCTGTCTGTAACAACGCCCCCAGCCAAGGATTCATTCGATTTGTTTCAGATTCAGATTTCCACATCGAGATCTAATTCCTTAACATACATGATAAATAACAACTGGACGAACACCAATCCCTGCAGTACACTTATCACAAAGACTCAACCATCCACGCTCTGCTAATCCCGAAAAGAACGTTCATCAATCCGTTCACAAACTGCAGATGAAATCGTGTGGGCGCGTAACTTTTTATTATGAAATGACCGTGGAATATTGCTCTCGATCTCGTTTATGTGCTCAGAAGAACATAGGATCAGCGTTTTTCATTGTGAAACATATCATCATCTATTATTGTGAATTTCGTCATTCAAATGACTGGAAATGACTGGAACAAGCGAGACAAAATGAACGTATCTTCCCCTTCAATAAATTGTATCCCATTTCACCTGCCAAGCTAATGCCCCGATCCCAACGTCGGAAGCGAATGTGCTCCGCCAAAGTGACAAAATAAATCTGTTGGAAGGTGATTGTCCATGTTCATTGTTGAGGATAATTGTTTATGTTAGAAACAACACTGATCGAAAAATGCTCCATTTAAGCAGCTGAAACCAGCGGTCTTGTAAATTAAATTAGCTACGCTCATTTTTTTTTTCATTAAAGTTAATAACTTCTAACATCCCTTGGGGATATGAATTTATGGCACAATAACTGTGATAAAAAGATTTTAATGCATCTGTTTGCGTAGTTAATTGCTCCTAATTTGACTGAAGTGATAACCACTAATTGTCTCAGTGGAATTACTCTGGATTGCATATAACTCTGTAAAACTGATATCGGTCCATATGATTATTTGGAGCGTTCCGTGGAGTGGATCGCTGCTTCTGACAGAATATGGGATATCCAGCGATTTACTACATCGCGGGAGTTTTCTATCCTACACTTGTAGCGATCGGTGTCCCTGGTAAGATACTGGAGTTGGTCACTTTGTGTATGGCGCCGTCGCCTTGGTTTTGTTCCGCTGCACTGTTCAGAGAACAGCACAGATGCTACCATCGCCTGAAAAGTGCTTCCAGAATTGAGGATTCAGGCATCTGATATATATTTTAATAGTTTCGTAGTTGGACCTTGCTGAGTTTTAAGAAGCGACAGTGGTCCCTTGTCCAGATCGGAATCTTTTTCGAATGACCGACCAGTCGAATATCGACACGCAGGTCTTTTATTCAATAAGTCGCTAAATTATAACTTATGCTTTAAATCTCCTGAATGTCACTACAAATAATCCCTTCAGCTGATTCACTCTAATAATGGAAATGGGGTTGCTCATGGTGATGTTTGCTGGAGGGATCGACCGGTCACCGGTAGGTGAGTCGTGGAAATCAGAGCCTCGCTCTAAACTGTCGGAAAGTCGCCAGTCCATTGTGTTCCTCCAGCAGGAGTCTAGCGATGGGGCCGGCACACATTGAATTTCTGCTCTTCATTTCGAAAAAAAACATACCTTGCATAGTATTGGAAGAATGGTGGACAGTCACAAAGTAGCAACTAACGATAATCTTGTTTTGTTTCTTACTTCTTGTAGTTAATTTGACGGCGATTGTGATCCTATCTCGGGGAAAATGCGGACTCTCCAAATGCATCACCCGTTACCTGGTTGGAATGGCAACAGCGGATCTGATGGTGGTTATCGTTGTCGCTTTAGTGCACAGACCAACAATATCTTCATTTATTCCAGATCCCTGCTCATCACTCCAGTATGTGCTCTGACAGGTGTATTTAGGGTTGCAGTGATGGACTGTTCTGTTTGGTTTACGGTCAGTTTTACCTTCGATCGTTTTATCGCAATATGTTGTCGAAAGCTTCGGGAACGTTACTGCACTAAGAGAACAGCTACGGTGATTATGGTTACGGTACTTATAGTGGGCTGCGGGAGAGGTGTCCCCTTTTACTTTGCCTTTGAACCTTACATCATTATTGACAACATACCGTGGCGTTGCGCCTTCACACATGAATACGCTACTTTACCCGCGTGGAAAGGATTCGAACTGTTGGATAGTATTTTAACACCGTTGCTACCGATCGGCTTAATACTAGTGTTCAATGGGCTAACAGTGAGACATATCTTAGCGGCAAATAGAGTCCGCAGAGGGCTTCGGAACAACAGCGATAAACAGAAAGATACCGAGGTGGAGAACCGCAGAAAATCGATGATTTTATTGTTTGCAATATCAGCCAATTTCATCTTATTTTGGTTGCCCTATGTAGTTCATTCCCTGAAATGGCAAGCAGAAAACTTTTTTTATCAGGACAGATATTTGAGTTACCCGGTATATATACTACAACAATTTGGGTTCATGTTGCAAATTCTGAGTATGTGCACCAATACTTGTATTTATACACTGACACAGAGGAAATTCAGAAAAGAATTGAAGAATGGTATGAAGTATGTGTTTACATTAAATGGTCATCTGTGTAGATAACGTCCATGTCCAATGGCAACTCAGCAGAGTTTTCGAATAAAACAGCTTTAAAATGAGTCGATTTGGCAAAATGTCATAAATTCGAAAATTCATATGTCTGTTCATCTTGAAGTGAATGACTTCAAAACTATCACAGAGATTTGACAATCATCCTGGAAAAGTTACAGCAGCATAAAAGCCAGGACCAATAGGCTCCCGGACAGCTTCATCCACCGGATCATCACACTGATTAAACAACGCTGATTTGATTGTTTTTCTATGTTACATTGACTGTTCGATTTATTATAATTTAACATAAATTCCTAGGATTGCACATTGTACATTTAGACATAACCCAATGATTTTTATGTATTTGGAGGAAATAAAGCCAATTCAATCTCATGGGGTGGAATGATTTCCGGACACCTCGGGGTTCAGATCTTTCAAAATGTTCATTGTCTGGTATAAGAGTGTAAAGGGCACGCTTTTTAAACCCAGGGAGAGTGTGATAGTGTCACAGCTGCGGAAGGGAGGACACTGTGGTGAGATTGTGTTAATGGACTGTGAGTCGAACTTAGAGTTAGGAAGTGACGGAACACTCGTTTGAGAGTATTCTGTACAAAGCTCCTATCACCACCAAAACAACACACAGAGAGAGTGACAGATCAGGAGATAGATTTTGGACCGGAGCCATTTTGACACGACTGCTGTCCCAGGCACCTTAAACTTCACCAAAATTAATGGGCACTTCCTCTGTTTACAAGGGTTCAGATGTGACAGAATCTATCGGTTTCCTCCGGGAAGGAGTCTTATCACAATAAGCGGGCAGGCGGACTAGTGAACAGTCTATCCTGGATCTAGTACTGGAAAGTGGAACGGGTCAGGTAACAGATCTCTCTGCGGGTCAGCATTTCAGAACGATAGGACACAGCTATTCGACATTTACTAATACCTTACACTGGGATAGAGCCAGACAGGATGGAATGTATTTAATTGATGCTATTTGGTAGGAACTTGGTAGCCAAATTTGTGACAGGTTTTGTTCCTTCAAATCCACAACGGAAATATGGAGGCTGTTAATGGGAGACTAGATTGGGTTTCAATATAGGCTTGTTTCATTGAGGCGGGAACGGATGGCCCCTAAAGTCAGCCTGGTTAGAAAGAGATAAGGATCACCTCTTCAAGAAAAAGAAAGGAATATATTTAAGGTTTCGGAAGAAAGAATCAGGCAGGGCTATGGAAAGACACAGTGTAGCAAGGAGGAATTTAACAATGGACTTAGAAGAGTTAGAAGCGGACATGAAAAGGCCTCGAAGGTGTAAAACAGGAGAATGACCAGATAGAGAGTGGGAGAGATGAGCGATAAAAGAGGAAGCATGTGTCTGGAGTGCAAGGAGGTAGTGAAGGTCCTTACCCATACTTTGCTTCAATATTCACCAGTGAGCGCGACATTGATGACTGTGAACACAATGAAACAGGACGGATGTGCAGGTACACGAAAACGTTCAGAATTACGAGCTAGAAACAGGGAAAACATGAAAATAACTCTTTCCCCGTTGCTACAAGGGATGTAATTTTGGTAATCAGAGAATGCGTGCGAAGATATTGCTGCGCTTTAGGACATGGCACTGGTGTCATCACTGGCCACAGAGAATGACAAGTGTTATTCCTTTTTATCAAGAAATATAATGTAGTCCTGAGAGTTGAGTAGGAGCTTGGTAGCCGAATTCGGGACTGGTTTTGTTTCATTGAGGCGGGGAACGGATGACCCCTAACGTAACCCTAGTTTGTAAGAGATAAGGAACACCACTTAAAGAAGAAGAAATAAATATACTTAAGGTTTGTGAAGAAAGGATCAGGCAGGGCTAAGGGAAAGCATAATGTAGCCAGGAGGAATTTACTTAGTAGAGTTAGAAGGGATCATGAGAAGGCCTCGAAGGTGTAAACCAGGAAGATGACGAGATAGAGAGTGGAAGAGATCACGATAAAAAGAGGAAACATGTGTCTGGAGTGCCAGGAGGCAGTGAAGGTTCTTACTCATACTTTGCTTCGGTATTCACCAGTGACCGCGATACTGATGAACGTGGATATAGTGAATCAGGACAGATGTGACACGCAGGACACGAAAACGTTCAGAATTACGAGCTGGAAACAGGGAAAACATGAAAATAACTCTTTCCCCGGTGCTATAAAGGATGTAGTTCAGGTAATCAGAGAAAGTGAGGGAATATATTGCTGCGCTATAGGATATGGCACTTGTGTCATAACCGGCCACAGAGAATAGCAAGTGTTTCTCCTTTTTTTCAAGAAATATAATGTAGTCCTGAGAGTTACAGACCAGTGCGTCTTCGGTCAGTGGTGGGCAAGCTATACGAAAGGTTTCTTAGGGACAGAATTTATAAGTATCTGGAGAAACGCATCCTGGTTGGGGTCAGTCAGCATAGTTCTGTGCGGTCAGGTCGTCCCTTATGAGCCAGAATAACTTCCATAAAAAAGTGAAAAACTGGTAAATGAAGTCAGAACAGCCGAGCTGAGGTATATTAATTGTTAAGGTGTTTGGGTGGATTCCCTGTGGAGCACGCATTCAGAACGTCAGATCGCCTGGGATCTACTGAAACCTGCCAGCATAGATTCAGGACTGGCTCCCCAAGGGAAGGGCGATGAGGCAGTGGAAGGAGATGTACCGCAAGGAAGTTACAGTCTTTAGTACACTCTACAACTATATCTAGACTCTGCTGTTACTGTGTTCTGAGAGACAGACTTTAACTTGGCCATCCTGCAACACTTGGATAATTTATTGAGTTAGGGGTGATGATGAAATTAAAATACTGATTCCGGACTGAAACTGCACGCCAGCTATACTGAAATCCCGTGTACTTATTAAAGGGAAGATGCTAAGATCACATCAAAACAATCTTTTCCAATAAAACCCTGCAACTCGCGGTTCAAAATCTTCTGCAGCATCCTCTGGTTCTTCCCAAATGAACCAGCCATCTAGAATGCGAATTTCAGATTCCCAATTCTAGTATACACGAAGTTATCTGAATGTCAATTTACCTTTGGAAAGCGGGTACCCGGAATAGCTACACTCACATCTCGATCATTTTAACCTGGATTTCACACGACCGGCGTGGAATCCGTGTCTCCCTCTGAAATCAATAACAAAGCAAACAAACAAAAGAACACAATCTAAATACTCAGGGAAAGCAAAACAAAAATCTAAGCTCGATGTTTCTTCCTTCAAAACTGTCGCCTGTAACTGGCTTATATAGAGTTAATTCCCAGAGTGAAAATCCTTATCAAATATGCGAAAGAACAAAGGGAATCCAGCTGTGAGTGATAGCTGCCCCCGTACGCTAAGACATCATGCAATTTCAGAAAATAGATTTGTCTCTGATATTCACATGTTCCTGCAAATTTGTTTCAACGAATTAAAGCAGAATTTGCAAAGATTGAGATCCTATTGTAAAAGGAAGGATTCATTCAAACATCCTTTCAATACAATCCTAACAATCACACGATTGCCGTCCATTCATTCGCGCACGCATAAACTGTGTTTCTCTTTCAACTGAACTCACAAATGTCCAGTCCTTGCGAAATATTAAACATTCTCAATGCGTTCACATTTCAAACAATTGCAGAGCATGAAAAGCTTTTCAATGTTGAACAGGGACAAATAATCTATGATTAAATCATGCAACATTTAAGAAATACTTTCGAGTCTAAAGCAAAGGGATGCTTGTAGTTATGTACGCAAGTTAATATTCAACGTATTAAAATCATGACGTCACCACGTGACCAAATCTCCAACGACTTAAACGTGCTCTTCAATCTCTGAACGAAGATAGGACTGAGACTAAGAGGTCAATTTGTTGCATAGTGTCAATCTTAATGGCCATTACCACCGTTGAAGTAACAGATTTGGACTATATTTGGATCTTTGTCACAAGCATCTCCAATCGGGAATTATAGTCTTTTACGCCTTAGTGATGGAGTGGAAGTGTATTTCTCTAGTGTGATACCTCCCTTATAATCGGAGGACGGAGCTGAGATTGATGGAGCCTAATGGAATTTGCTTTGCTTGCATATTCGGAAACAGCTCTACATCAATGTTTAAAATCTCTTTTCCTTCCTTTTCAGGGTTCTTTGAAGACTGTCGCCTGGAGTTACAGGCGACAGAAACATAAAACTATGAAACAGATAGATACGATAGAGACAGGAAAGTTATTTCCACTGGTAGATCAGACTTGAAGAATGGGGATATAGCCTCACCATTTAGATTTTGGATAGAGATGAGAAGGAAATACTTCTCCCAGAGGGTGGTGAATCTGCGGAACACTCTGCCCAATGTTGCAGTGCATTCTCCCTCAGTAAATATCCAGTGGCATGCAAAATCTTGGGTACCATGGTCAAAATTTCTGTTACTGTAAATAGCTAACCGAGTAAATGATGAACTGATTTACAAAAAGCATAAAGATGAAACATTCTTCCTTGCAAAAGACTTCCAGTTCTGTGAGATTCTTGAGCCGTCTTCCATGCACTGCTCTTCTGAGGTCTATCCACAGATTCTCGATGATGTTCAGATCAGGCGACTGTGAGGGCCTATTCAAAACATTCAGCTTGCGCCTCTTGAGCTAATCCATTGTGTATTTTGAGTTGTGTTGATTATTATCCTGTTGTAAAAGTCATCCTCTTTTCATCTTCGGCTTTTTTACAGACGACATGATGTTTCCTTCCAGAATTTGCTGATATTTAATTGAATTCATTCTTCCCACTACCAGAAAATGTTTCCTGTGCTACTGGCTTCAAGACAAGCCCAAAGCATGATCGATCCACTCCCGTGCTTAACAATTGGAGAGGGGTCCTTTTCATGAAATTCTGCACCCTTTTTTCTCCAAACACACCTTTGCTCATTGCACGAAAAAGTTCTATTTTAACTTCAACAGTCCACAGGACTTTTTTCCAAAATGCATTAGGTTTTTTTAGATGTTCCCTTGAACCTTTTGAATAGAACTTTTTGGCCGCAATGACCCTCACAGTCCCCTGACCTAAACATAAACGAGAATCTGTGGGTAGACCTCAAAAGAGCAGTGCATGCAAGACAACCCAAGAATCTCAGAGAATTAGAAGCCGTTTGCAAGGAAGAATGGGCGAAAATCCCCCAAACAAGAATTGAAAGATACTTAGCTGGCTGCAGAAAAAAAGCGTTCACAAGCTGTGATACTTGCCAGAGGGGGTGTTACTAAGTACTGACCATGCTGAGTGCCCAAACTTTTGCTTCGGACCCTTTCCCTTTTTTTGTTATTTTGAAACTGTAAAAGGATGGGAATCAGAAACAGTAATCTTGCTTAAAATATTAAAGAAATTTGTCATCTTTAACTTTATGCCTTTCGGAAATCAATTCATCTTTTACTCGCTTCGCTATTCACAGTAACAGCAACTTTGACCAGGGGTGCCCAAACCTTTTCATCCCACTGTAGTTAAGACAGACTTGAATAGTTTTTGCATAGTAGAGGAATTAAGGGTTATGGAGAAAAGACAGTTAGGTGGAGATGACACCACGGTGAGATCGGGTAATACATTTTCTCATCATTGACAGTTCATGGTGAGTCAGGGATTCTACTGGGGTGCACACGGCTAGATAGTCTATGAACCTACGTTGAGACAATCAAAGTTATTTGTCGGTATATACAGATTCTCTGTACCTCACTGATCATTATTGCACGGTGAGATTCAGAATTTACGTTTGAGGATAAATCTCTTTGTTCACTGGGGGACTCGAATCTGACCACGTGGGTGAGGTACAGTGTGACGGGGGGCTGAATAGCTGGCGGTATCCCGCTCAGCGTGATGAATTCGAGAAACTCTGCATGTTCAAAGGACTTGGATTTGAATAATTGGAGTGGATACTTTCAGAAAAACGTGTTGGGAAAATGGCTGGACTATGAGGAAACTTTCGGTCTCCGCAGCTGTGAAGGGAAACGTGCTTGGGATGCTACTATCGATCTACTGCCAGAGTGGGGGTAGCAGGGGGAGCAAATCAAATCAGAGCATACATAAACCACACCGTTCGGTGTACAGCAGCTTAAGAAAATTGTTATATATATCGGCACATGTGTACTCGGAGACGATCCTTGACAGCTTTTCCAAACAACTAGTCATCAGAGAACAATACATGACCTAGATGACCCCAAAGAAAGGAAATTAACTACAATATGCTTGCATCCAAATATGCACTCAGCTTCACGAGATATACAACGATGTGATGGGGGACACGTGTTGATTTGAAGAATGCATTAATAATTGTTATGGGTCTTGACAAAGGGGACCCGGTAGACGCCCTCGTCAAATATTACGAGACAAGATGCGAACGTCACACTGTACTTGCATCAAGTTGATGGACTGTTTTCCAAGGTGAGTTTAGACCAGCATTAGAGCTGGAAAATTTAAGAACAGAACCCTTAAATGGATCGTTGAGGACAGTTGCGACTCACAGTACCGATGGACATAAAACGGTACTGGAACCCACAAATACTGAGGCATGGGTACTGAGCAACATGGGTAGAGCGTGGAAAAAGGAGATACACAGACCAATAATACTCTCTAATAGGAAGGTGCTGTCTGTTAAATATCCGTCTGTCCGGAGAAATGAGGGAAGTGGACCTCCCTGGCACACTATTAAAGGGCAAGTAAGAGCAGAGGAAATGGAACTGGGCTAGGAACAGGGTGAACTGAAGGAGGAGTAATTAAATGCTGCAACTGTGGTCAAGGGGGGCACATTAAGAAAGAATGTCCAAAATTATGACGTGAAGGAACTGAGCAAAGCGGTTCACCCTTGAAGGGGTCAACAAGACCGAGATTACAAAATAACATGGTGGACACACCACTATCCAGGGAATTGCAGGCTGAGCCTCAATGACGGTGTCAGACCTCACCAACATGGGTGTGTGACAAAAGGTAGGTTGAAACCGAATGACCTCTGGTTAGTGGAATGTTTCAGGCCACCCCGTGACCTTGTCATGGACACGGCCAGATCTCGAAAACACAGTCAACACCACTAATGTAAAAAAGAGCAGACTGGAAGATACAATGCAAAATTATCCTACGTGGATTCACAGTACATAAACAAGTGGGACATACTGTATAAGTGTACAACTGAAATTCAGAATAGGAGACATAGTGTTGAAGCATTCAGTAGTGTTGGTAAAGTAACCCAGGTAGCAGGAACATATAGTGGGGAGTAATTTTAACGGCAAACCCTAATTTGTTTTGAGCCAGTTAATTGTATGACTTGGAAGATGCAACTAGCATGAAAACATACACAACATATAGATCGCAGTAGGAGAATATGAAGATAGAATATGGATGATAGAATGTGGATAAACCGGAGGAGATGAGCAATGATCAGAAGGTGCAGCGAATTAGTGCATAGAACTCAGACATATTTCCGAGGCACAAGAATGACTGCGGAAAGATGGCAGGAAATTTGTGCATTCAAGATCCAGATTCCCAAACCATAGAAGCAACATGTGTTTCCCCCCAAAAAGCAGAGGAAGGTGTCGGTTAGGTAACACAGAGTTTGCTACAAAAAGGAGTTCTGTGGCCGGTAGCCTCCACTAATAACTCACCCATTTGGTCAGTGAAGAAACCAACTGGTAGCTGAAGGTTCACAATAGACGCTCGACAGCTTGGAATCGGTTATGAAACTGTCTGTTCCTCGAGAAATAAAAGGGCTATGGTACCTTTCGGGGCTGGCAGGCTACTGTAGGGATCACATTGATGCATTTTCCAGTAAGGCAGATTCTTTAATGGAATGAACCATTCCCATTGGAAGTGGCGACAACAGGTACCACAGTCTCAGGAGTGTTGTTACAGGAGACGCATGAGAAGTTAAGATCAGCAGTAGATGCGTCACTCATGCTCTCAGCAGTTGAACAGAGGGATATTGTTTATGAAAACCATTTGTTAGCGTTCTCTGAACGGTACAATATTTCGCATATATAGTGATATTTAATCCACCTACAGTACTGAAAGAACACACGCCCATACAATTACCGGTAGCTGGAAGGATTCAATATGATAGAGTAAGCTAAAGAAGAGTCATTAGATGGACATTTCTGTTGCAAGGAAAAAAGTATTAGTGTAAAGGGTATAAACACTACATGAATGTTAGCCGATAACCTGCTGCACCAAGGAAGTGAAATAGAGTCTCAAGCTATGACAGCAAATAGTCTCAAGGATCTGTTTTTTTTAATAAAAAAAAGAAAGGGTGAAGAATCAGGTAAAGTAATGAGGGAGAACAAAGGTACAAAAGCACTTTTTAAAAAAAATATGGTTCCTCATCAGTACAGGATGGAGCGATGAGAACTGTGTGAGGCACATTTATAGAGGATGATCATGGTCAGAAAATGTATACTATAACTTTAAAGTTACCGACACCCATGACTGCACAGGCAGCGGAATTGGCAGCTGCAGCATACCTGGTTAGAGAGACAGAAAGCTTTTCACCAGAGTCAAACATACAATCTGATCGTATGTAGTTTGCAACTGTCTTAAAGAACATTTGCCTCTGTGGGCAGCCAGAGGGCTTGTTTCAACTGGTCGGCAGCTCCTCGCATCTGCTCCTCTATTACAATATATCGTTACGGAGGCAAAGGGAAACATATGGATTCATGAGGGGAAATAGACTGATTGAAGAATTGGTGAGGAAAGGTGCTTTATTTTGGCAGGAATGGCAGCCACAGATTGGGGAGATTGGGAGACAAAGGAACAACAGATTACGATACTGGATTGAACCAAGGAGCTGAAGATATATCTATCTATCTATCCACACACACACACACACACACACACACACACACACACACACACACACACACACACACACACACACACACACACACACACACACACACACACACACACACACACACACACACACACACACACACACACACTAGGGCCAGGGTCTACCAAATACACAAAGAACAGTCGAGACTATCTGACAAAGTTGCAGTTGACCTTCATGAATAAAAGCTTCTGGTACCAGAGGAAGGAAGAAACCAGATGTCCCGTTGGTACCATAATGCATGGGGACACCAGGGATGCAAACACACCCCAGAAATGATCAAGGAAGAAGGACGATATTGATATTTTATGAAAACATGCTTCATTTGTGCACAATGTAATCCTCACAGAAATGTAAGGAAAAGAGCCATTCGACACACCAGACCGGCAGAGGGGCCTTGGAACAATTTACAAATAGATTAATTTATTCTTCTTACCGCCCCCCACCCCCCCCCCCCCCCCCCCCGCAGCAGGATACAGTTATACCGTGGTAGCAATAGATAGTTTTATGACGAGGGTTAATAAATATTCACTTGCTGGGTCTAGCTCGGAGTATCGAAACGGTTTAAGGCACGCAAGCATCCTCAGCTATGACAGACACAGCAAAGGCCATTGCAAAAATCTTTTCGAAAAGGATATTCACTTGCTGGGGACTACCCCGGAGTACCCAAATGGATTAAGTCACACATTTCACGCCCAGAGAATCGAAGATGTAATGGCACTTTTAGGGATCAAATGGAGATTTCCTAAAGTCCGTAGACCGCAATTAAGAGGAAGTGTGGAATGGAAATGGTGCAACAACATGGGACAATATTATGTTTTGATGATAAAATGGAATACAGTAACATTTTCAACAGGTTACTCCCCTTATAAATTCATCACTGGACGGGACGTGAAAGGTTCAGAGGAGTTGCTTGGATGAAATATGTCAGAACACGACATCAAAGAAATTGTGTCAGAAATGTGGGTACAACAATGGTAAAGTTCGTGAAAAAGGCCAGTTATGTGGCAGCCCACCAAAAGCGGAAGACGAAACAACAGAGTAAAACCTACTTTGACTCAGAGGTGAGGCTGGCTTCTGAATTGTTCAGGAAAAAGAGTGATGATGAGAATACACAAACCTTCATTATTAATTAAAAGCTTTTGCTGGTCTGTTTGAAATTATAGGCAAACCACGTCCATCAGTGTGCAAACTGCTGACTTCCACAGATAAAATGTGGGTGGTACTGTATTAACCATCTGAAATTGGTGGAGGAGAAACAGGAATGTTATCACCATCGGCCCTGACATGGGTAACTTGAGAATGGAACAACTGTTCCAACAAGATTTGGACAGGTTCTATCAATGGGGTGATTGTCAGTTCCCTCATCCTAGGAAAAAGGGCAGTTCTGTTAAAAAATCAAAAAGAAAGGTAACTGTCCGAGTCCTCCACTTTTTCTGAAAGAAAATTGGGTGAGGACAATGGACGCCTTGAGACCAAAAACAACCGAGAGTCCAGATTGGACGGTCTAGAAAAGATAGAAAATACGGACTTAAAATAAATTAAGATTTTCACTGGAATTAAGAGCAGATATCCCCCTTTTGTTACAGGTTTCATTCAACATGAAGAGAATATTGTATTTCGTTGCTATGACGTTAACCATGACTGAGACAGAGTAAGTTTGCTCCAGAGCCAGTGCGGCGTACAAATGTGTCAACAGTGATATCACTGCTTGGATAACACTCAGTGAACAACAACAACAAAAACGTGTCTTCTCAACGGACACGCGTGATACAATCTGACAAAGGAGAAGTAGAAGACTGAAATTTATATTATGCACAGTAATGAAGGATAATTTCCAGATCCAATGCACTGATACAGATGAGTATCTGTGGTAATATGTTATTACTCAGTTACCACTAATCCCTCACCTGACTGCAGCCTGGACATGTGTTGTGTAGGAGGCATCGATGGTCGGAGCAAACTGAACTAATTAGCAGCCACGCTGATAAGGCAAATGAACTATTTAGTTATCCAGACTTTTGGAGTAAGTTTTGGAATCGAGGGACAAACGTACAAATATATCTGTGGATAAGAATAGTAACACATGCGGCTGTAATTTCAGTTTAATTCACCCTCATAATTGATTGCTCAGTGTATATCAACGGTGAAGAGGAAGGCAGAACTAATGGAAGAAAAAAAAACAATGGAAAATTCTTTCAAGAAATAGCAGAGAATGCGATCAGTATGCATTCGGCCAGTTTAGTTAGTGAGCGTTAGTATTTTATACAGAATGTAATTGTTCATTGGGGTTCCAGAGGAGTCCTTTGGGCAGCCAACTGAATGAGTGGGTGTAATGATTCCAAGATAAATGGATGAAGAGGAGGCAGATGTTGTCCAGAGGAAACTACAGTCTAATTAAGGAGAGGGGAAGCTAACAGGTTGTCTTTGTTTTCCAGCGATTTGCTGGTCTCTGTACTGACTCTTGCTCTGGGACAATGTACATAGAACGCTCTCGGATGAGTAGCTACTAATTATGTAAACTGCTGGACCTACAAAAGATGCAACCTGTAATCTCGTTAGACTCTGTCTGGTGTCCTCTTCTAACTGGTCTGGACCAGTCAGAGTTAAAACAAACACAAGTAAGCAAGGCCGGGGCAGGCAGAGCCATTATATTATGTTGGCTGCATTCCTGTACAATGACTAGTGATAATGACCCAGATAGTTCAGGTGACGGGGAGCGAGTGGGATGGAGATCCAACAGTCCAGATGATGAGAAACACTGTAAGAGTTTGGAGCTCCAAATACGGCGGGACGATAACACTTCAGCAACGAGAGACCAACCATTGGAGATAAGGAGAAGCCCACGGACACGTGGATACCTGGAGCGCGATGAATGTCTGACCAGCGTAGAGTGCATTGCCCTGTGGGGAAAACTGATAGGGATATAGTGCAATCCCTCTTTAACCCCACTGGTCACGATTTCCAACATCGAAAACGGCCCATTTATTACGTCTCTCTCTTTTGAGTCCACAGAAGTTTATCAGAAAAATTCTTTCATCCCACCCACACCACATTCTCCAGTTCCCCATTTCCCATCTGTTTATCCTTTTCTGAACCCATGCTGACTCTGCCAACGCTGGTGTTGCTCTCCATCCAGCCCCGTGGGTGTGGATGTGGGTTCTTGGTCTGTGTGGCTCTGCCTGTAGGACACTGTGTATAGAATACAATGGAAACATTGACTGTATGTGGTTCACTTTAACAGTTGTATTGGAAACGTGTATCTGAATTCTGGGCTTATTGTTGGACTGAATATCTCTGCTGTCTGAAACTGTGGAACTGATGAGTTGTCGGTCAGTCGCTGCTCTGTAACACATCATATGTGTGAGAGATGTGTGGCTGCTCCGTACCTTGTCCCTGGACAGGAGGTAACATCGGATTCGAATGCAGTCTTCCCCTGTGGGTAGGAGAAGGAAACCGAGTCAATGAAGGAGAGCTAAAAGTAAGACAGCTGTGTGGAGCGGACTGTGCAGACAGTGCCAGTATCAATCTGTCTGTCTGTCAGTCCTTCTCTCTCACTCTCTCTCTCTCTCTGTCCCTCCCTCCCTCCAGTAAGTCGACGATCTCTCATCGATACGAGTACCACCATAGTTACAGAATATGTTCTGCACATTCTTAGATTGGTGACGAAAATGAGAAGACACTAATGACACTGAATGGGGAAATTAAAAAGGGACAGCCATGGACTGATAGATTATTATGACAGAGAAATAGTTTCTTCCGCCCATCCAGGTCATCCCGCTGTGATCTTGCGCCTCGTCCCGCTTATCGGCACTGTCCGTTTCTCATCTGCACAACCTTCGCCGAAATGATGCAATTGAATCTGCAATTACCACTTACCCTCACAGTTCCTTCCACACACGATCGACCCTCTTAGTGAATAGGACTTTCCACATTTCCCTCTTGCATATTTCATCTTTCACCCAAATCTATGAACACTAGGTGTAGATTCAGTCTGAGGATGGGGAAAATCACCTGGCATTCACCCTGTCTGTTACGGTCACAATCTTATATACTTCTGGAAGATATCCATTCATTTTCCAGCACTCAATGGAATAAGTTCTAAACTTATTCAATCTATCCCTCTAACTCTTGCCCTGAGTCCCCAAACTCTTCCTTTCAAATTATCGCTGTCCACTTTGAGGCTTATTGAGATGCGTTTCCAATTAAATCGTTACGGCCCCCTCCTATTTCAGATCCAGCAGCCCATATCATATCTCTCTGAATGGGTAAGTTGATCCTGCAGCTTTTTTGTCTACTACAGATACTTTAAATTATCTCCAGTTTTTATTTCTTATAATGATTTCGGCGATACGTTCACAATGTGTTTAAATCAGTGCACAAGTTCCCCAATCCTTGCACTTCGATATGAGTTAATGTGCTGATTATCACGCAGTCTTTTTATTTTTAGTACGCTTTCTAAAATTGATTCACATGCATCATTTCTACGCTCCTCGCACCCATCCTTCTCGTAAATATGTTGCCTTCTATTTAAGGCGAACATCTTCTCTTCAAGACGAATCAGCACATCATGCTTCTTCTGATCAATCCCTCTCTACTTTAGTTTGCTGGCGACATTAACCACCCCTTTGCTTTGGCTTTGTTTAAATTCCACACGTCACACCTTCCCGTGATTAAGCCCCCAAATCTTCAACCCTCTTGCGTTTTTCACTTTTTACCCAAAACCTATGACTTCTAGTAGCAGATTCACTCAGAGGATAGGGGAAAACCTCCGGGGATTCACCCTGACTGTATGTGACGCTCACAATTTTATATACTTCTGTAAGATCTCCATTAATTTTCCTAAGTTCAATGGAATAAATTATTAACCTATTCAACCTATCCCTCTAAATCTTGCTCTCAGTCCCCAAACTCTTCCTTTCAATTTATCGCTGCACACTTTGTAGCTTATTGGCATTTCAAACATGTAGGTAGCGGATAGAAACAAACCTGAATATTCTATCTAAAATCTCGCCAATGTGTTTTACAGCTACAACATAACGTCTCAACTCCTGTACTCAGTGATCTGATTGTGAAGGCCACTGAGATTAGAGCTCAATATGAGACGATCTGCCCGTGACGCCGCTGTCCTGGAATTATCGATCTGTAGCCCCACGTCTCTTTTTAAATACCGCACACTAAATTCCACCTATTCAATATCTGCTTTTTGACCTGGTGTATCTTTCCTCACAGACCACCCCATACTTGCCTGTATTAAATTCTATCTGCCATTTGTCAACCTATTTTTCAGACAGTCAACATCAAGCTATAAGCGTAGATAGAGTTCCTGCCTGTAACAACGCTCGCAAATCTAAGGTAGATCCTTAATTCTACTGATTGTGTTTTCCACATCCTCATCTAAATCATTAAAATACATGATAACTAACAAAGGACCCAGGATGAATCCCGCAGTGTCCTTGTCACAGTCAATCAAACATCCACTCTCTGCTAATCCAGAAACGAGCGTTCTTTAATCTGTCCACAAACCGCAGTTAAAGTCGTGTGGGCGCGTAACCTATTATTATCAAAGGTCCCTGGAATATTGTTGTCGATCTCATTCATATGCTTAGAAGAACGTACATGTGGCGTGTTTTATTTTGATACATGCAATCAGTTGTTATTTTTGCCTTTCGAAATGACTAGAACAACCGAAGGAAATAAACGATGCTATCTCCCCGTTCAATAAGGTGTACTCCATTTCACCTGCCGAGCTAAAGTCCCGCCCCCAATGTCACAGGTGGATGTGCTCGGCTGAATGTGAGAAAATAAATCTGTTTGAAGTTGATTGTCGATGTTAATTGTTCAAGATGGTAGCCTATGTTAGAAACAAAACTGATCTGACAATGTTCCACTTCAGAAGCTGAGGCCACGTGTCTTGGGAATCAAATTGGCAATGTTCACATTATATTTAGCTTTAACTTGAAGCATCCTTGAGGAGACAAATGGCACAATGTCATGGCACAATGACAGTTAGCGAACAATACTTTAATATCAGTGTCCCTGTTGTGACTGACGTGATAACCACACTAATTGCCTCAGTGGAATTACTCTCAATTGCATATAAATGCGTAAAACCGATCACCGACCATTAAGAGCAGTTAGCGTACAACTGAATGCTGCTTCTGCCGGAATATGGGATATCCAGTGATTTATTACATCTCGGCCATTTTCCATCCTGTAATTGTAGCGATTGGTGTCCCTGGTAAGATATTGGATCTGGTCACTATATGTGTAGGCATCGTCTTGCCTTTGTTCCGCTGCACAGCTCGGACATTCCACCAGCACAAATTCGACCCTCGTCTGTTTTTTTCTCTCTAGAATGGAAGGTGCAAGCATCTGATAGATTTGTTTTCATCTTCCATATTTTTTCCACGTGATTTTTTTTTCCCTGTCAATTACGTTGGTGTCGTTATTGGCACAGTATCATAATTTCACCTTGATCGGACTTCTGAATCGATACTGGTCTATGGTTTTCTAGGTCTAAGTCTTTGTCAATACAGGTACTTCGACTTTACAAAAACAACATGACAGCATTTTCTAATGACCGGTTAGTCTATTTTCGAGACGCGGGTCTGTTCTTCCATATATCAGGTAAAGAGAACGTGTGCTTTCTATCCCATTGATTCCCTTTGTTCCCACTACATATAATCCCTTCAGATATTTCACCTCAAATAATGGGAATGCTGTTGTTTTTGGAGCGGTTGATCGTTCAAGTGTGTCGTGGAAATCAGACGCCGCTCTGAACTGTCGGAAGGTCGCCAGCCCACTGTCTCTCCAGTCCATTATAGTCAACTCGCTGTAGTGCACTGACGGAGCCCACACAGACTGGATTCCTGCTCCCCACTTCCCACAAAAAGTAAAACCTGCATAGCATCGGAAAAAATATTGGGAATTCAAACAGTTGTAGCTAACGATGCTTCTGTTCTTTTTTTCCACCCCTACCTCCAAATTTCTTGTAGTTAATTTAGCAGCGATTGTGATCCTATCTCGAGGAAAATGCGGACTCTCCAAATGCATCACCCGGTACCTGGTTGGAATGGCAACAGCGGATCTGATGGTGGTTATACTTGTTGCTTTAGTGCAACATACCAACAATATCTACATGTATTCCAGATCCCTGCTCATCACTCCTGTATGCGCTCTGACATATATCTTTGTTGTTGCAGCAATAGACTGTTCTGTTTGGTTTACGGTCAGTTTTACCTTCGATCGTTTCATCGCAATATGTTGTCAAAAACTGCAGGAAAGATACTGCACTGAGAGAACAGCAACGGTGGTGATTTTGACGATGGTTTTAGTGATCTTCGGGAAATGTGTTCCCTTGTACTTTGCCATAGAGCCTTACATAATTATTGACAACATACCGTGGCGTTGCGCATTCACACACGAATACGCTACTTTACCCCTGTGGAAAATATACGAAACACTGGATAGCATTTTTAGACCGTTGTTACCGATCGGTTTAATTCTGGTTTTCAATGGGTTAACAGTAAGACATATCATTGCAGCAAATAGAGTCCGCAGAGGGCTTCGGAACAGCAGCGATAATCTGAACGATACCGAGGTGGAAAAACGCAGAAAACCGATGATTTTTTTGTTTGCTATATCAGCTAATTTCATATTATTGTGGATACCCTTTGTAGTTCGTTCCTTGAAATGGCAACCGCAAAACTATTTTTATCAGGACAAATATTTAAGTTCTCCTGTATATATACTACAGCAACTTGGGTTCATGTTGCAATTACTCAGTGTGTGCACCAATACTTGTATCTATACACTGGTACTGAAGAAATTCAGAAATGAGCTAAAGAATGGAATGAGGTATGTATTTACATTAAATGGCCATTGGTGCAGATAACTCCCATGCCCGATTGCAATTCAGCACAGTTTCCGAATAAAATTGGTTTGGCAAATATGTCATAATTTCAAACAATCGTGTGCCTGGCAATTCTTCAATTGCAAAATCCACCGGGGATTGCACACGTCATACAGTTAAGGTTGACCACTGGACAATGATTGTTACATTGGTTGATTTACTCCGCACTATCGCAGAATCTTGACAATCACATGGGGAGGAATGGCTTCTGGACATTCCCCGGTTCAGATGTTTCAAAATGGACAGAGTCGATTAAAAGAGGATAAAGGGAGTGCCACTGAAAATGAGAGAGAGCACGATAATAACACAGCAGCCGAAAGCGAAGAAACCATGGAGAGTTTGTCTATCGATAGAGTGTGAGTAGAACTCAGAGCAGAAAGGAAGCAATCAGTAGTTTGAGAGTGTTCTAGACAGACTTCAGACCCCACACCCTATCACAAAAAAATACTTAGACAGCGAGGAATTGTTCTGGAGATAGATTTTGGACAGGTGCCATATGAAGACGGTATTGCCCACGACGCATGACGGAATTTATGAGTTGCGTCCAGAAAGGAGTTCTGGCACAATGAGCGAACAGGCGGACTAGAGAACAGACCATTCAGGTTGACATACCTGAAAATGAAAAGCATCAGGTGTCAGATCTCTTCGCAGGTCAACTATGCGAGTTTTACTATAACATTACACCGCAATAGAGGCAGACACTATGGAATGTATTTAATTTCTGGTGTTGGGACCCGAATTTGAGAAGTGGTGTGCTCCTCAATATGCGCATCAGTTAATTCTTACTGTATTACTTGTATTGGTGTTCAGTGTAGGCTTGTCTCATTCAGGCGCGTACCGGTAGGTCGTGCAAAGTAACCTACTTGACAAGAGACATGGAACACTTCGTCATGAAGAAGAAAGAAAGATAATTAAGGTTCAGTAAGAAAAGATCAATCAATGAAAGTCACAAGTTAGCCAAGACGGAATTAAAAATCAGCTTAGAAGGGGGCATGAGAAGTCCTTGGAGAGTCGCATTCAGGTACGTGAAGAACAGGTGGGTGGCGAGTAAGAGGGTGGGACAGATCAGAGATAAAATAATAAGCATCGGTCTGAAGTGCAAGGATGCAGTGAAGGTCCTTAATGATCTTTTGCTTCACCAGTGAGCGGGTCCTTAAATAATGTAGATACAGCGTAAAACGGAAGATATGCAGGAACATGCCGGCGATAATAATTATGCGTTGTAAACTTACAAAGCATTAAAATAAATCATTCCCATTTGCTAGAAGGGATATACTTTGGAGAAAGTGAGCGAAGATTTTGCTGCGCTCTTGGACGTGATATTTCCGTCTTCACTGGCCACAGAAGTAGTACCGGAGGAATGAAGGACAGCAAATGATTTTTTCTTTGTTCAGGAAATTCAGTAGAGATAGTCCTGAGATTTACAGGCCAGCGAGTCTTCGGTCAGTAATGGTCAAGCTACCGGTGAGGATTCATGGGGAGAGAATTTATGAGCATCTGTAGAAACGTCAACTGTCTGCGGATAGGCTGCATCGTTTTGTGTGGACAAGTCGTCCCTTATGAGCCTGTTTGAAATGCTTGAAAAGGTGAAAAAAAAACAATATACAGATGAGGACAGAACAGCCGATGTGGGATGTATTAATTTTGCAAAGTGTTTGAACGGGATGTGTATGGTAGGCACATTCAGAGAGTCAGACGATATTCCATCTAGGGAAAGCTGGTTGCATAGACTGAGAATTGGCTTATTTACGGGCAGTTTAATTTCTAGATGGAGGGAATTTTTCCTGGAGAACAGCGGTCAGTGATGTTCCGCAGAGAAGATATAAACTTTCATACAGTTCACAGCTATGTGCCCACTCTGCTATAACAGCGCTCTAGAGGTAGGGTTTAATTTGACCATCCTGCAGCACTTGGATAATTTATTGAATTTGGCAGACGATGTCCGTAAAATGCTGAATTACAGAATGGAACTGCACGCTATGTAATCTGAACACACATCTACATATTGCAGGGCAGATGCTACAATAACATCAAAAGAATATTTTCCAAATCAAATATTAACGTCAACATTTCAAAGTCTCCAGCAGCGCCTCCCGGTTCTCTCCAAATGGACCAACCTCAGAAAATGCGAATATCGAATTCCCAATTCGAGAACACATGAATTTATCTTAATGTCAAAATACCTTTGAACAGTTGGTTAATCATACCTGGACTAGATACACTCATATTGTGATCGCTTTAACCATGATTCAACGTGGCCGGTGTGAAATCTGCATCTCTCTCTGAAATCAATACCAAAGCAGACAAATAAAATAGCACAATCTTAATGTGGATGTGAGGCAGAACAAACATCGAAGCTTGTACTTTTCTACCTTGAAAACCGTTGTAGATATCTGGCGTATACTGAAGAAACAGCTATTTGCCAGTGTGGAATTGCTTATCCAAATGTTCTAAAGAGCAGAAGAAAGATTGATGAGAGTAGTCGCGACCCACATACAATAACACTTCATGTAGTTTCGGAAATAAACCCTCACTCTGAAATTCACATCAGCTCCTGTAAGTTGATTAGACTCAACGAAAAAAAAACACATTTTCAGGTATTTATATCATTATCTCTCTTGATCTTTCAAGTTATCTCACAGATATCCAGTGTTCGTGCAATATTTCACATTCTCAACGCATTTACACTTTAAACGATAGTAGAACGTGGCATATTTTTAAGTGTTGAAAAAATAACAAATAATCCATAATTATAATCATAAAACGTTTAAGAAATGCTTTCGAGACTGATAACGATGGAAACTATATATCGTCCTCACATTAAAATTCAACATATTTTAAACATGAAGTCACCACATCAGTAAACCTTCCCGAATCTGACCTCCAATCTCTAAGGGTAGGATTGAGATTCAATGACCGTTATGCTGAATAGGATCTGGCTTAATAACCCCCATTAACACCATTCAATTAATAGTTTTGGACATTACCGATGCCTTTGCCAAACACACCTACAATCTGGAACTATCGTGTTTACCACTTCATTAATGGAATGAAGGTATATTCCTTTAGTGTGATACCTCCGTTATAATCTCACAGCCGCACTTTCCTATTTACATGCTATAACCATTCGCTTTACGAAGTCTCCAGGTTTCACTACGTACAAGGACAGAAGTGTCAAACAATACCAAATACTTTATAGATTCCTCGGTGTTGCGAGCCGGTGTATCCTCACCAAATATAATTGGAAAAGCAGAGATGCAAAATGACTTGGAAGTCCTTGTGCAGGATACCCTGTAGGTTAACCTGCAGGTTGAGTCGGTTGCGAAGAAGGCGAATGCAATACTGGTTTAATTTTTAAAGGCATTTAATATAAGAGCTAGGATGTGATGTTGAGGCTGTATAAGGCACTAAACCACAGTTGGAGCATAGTGTTTTGGGCTCCTTATTTTAGAAAGGATATGGTGACATTGAAGAGGTTTCAGAGAACATTCACAGGAATGATTCCAGGAATGAGAGGATTACTACATGAGTAACGTCTGACAGATTTTGGGCTGTATTCCCTGCAGTTCGTGAGAATGAGCTGGAATCTCATAGAAACATTTCGAATGTTAAAATGTCTGAAGAGAGGGGACTTCCGGTAAGATGGCGATTGTTTAGATGCTCCGAACTTTTGTTCCATTACTGTCGCTACCTTTGCACTAAATGTCTCCATTTTTTAAACCTTAGTTAGGAATTATTTCGGTATCTCTTACTTGCCTATGAATATATCTAACTTACAATGTCCAGCAAGAGTTCTGAATCCGGGAGAAATGAAGCTATGACCCCGTCGGACGAGACGCTGGTTGCGTTGGGAAAGCTCCGAGACGAAATCTTAAAGGAATTTAAAACCGCTTTCAAACAGTTAGAAGACAAACTGGATCGGATCAACGATAAAGTGGACAAACATGCTGAACACGTATCTCGCATCGATTCGACTTCTGAAGATTTAGAAAGTGGTGTTCGATACTTGGAGACTCTCTGTTCCAGCTTAGAGGAAAAATCTAATAAACTTCTTTCCAAAATGGTGAATCTCGAAAATCGCAGCAGACGCTGCAACCTCAGAATTCTGGGATTACCAGAGGCGACTGAAAAGGGACCAACCGTGAAGTTTTTCGCCGAGTTTCTCTGTGAGTTATTCGGGAAAGATTTCCTTCCGAAGCCACCCGAGCTCGGACGGGCACACAGAGTCTACGTTCCCCTCGGAATTATGGGTTCCCGTCCGCGACCAGTAATCCTGTGTTTCCATCAATACCAGGTAAAACACAGTCTGATTGTGGAGGCACGTCGCAGAGGCTCTTTTTCTTTCCAGGATACAACCATTCGCTTTGTGGAAGATTTTGCACCCCAGACCTTAAAGATGCGCGCTGAGTTTAAAGGCGTAATGAAAGTGCTTTTTGATCGTGGTTTCAAACCTTCCCTTCGTAACCCTGCTGATCTACGAATCAAGCTTAATACCGGGGAATTCAAGTGGTTCAAATCAGCAAAGGAAGCTGAAGCGTTTCTAGCAAGTCTTCCGGCTATCCAGTCATCTTCGAAATCTGATCGGACCTCCTAAAATGGTGGATAAGTACTCCTCGTAGTAAAATTACTTTCTCTGGACTCGGAATTCACTTGAATCACTCAGGCACTATTCATTGAAACTTTAAGGGCTGTTGACAATCTCTCCCGGGATTTGGTGTGTGTGTGTGTAACCTATTTTTATTCTTGTATAACTTTACCTATAGAGTTCTACAACTAATTCTAACTTGATTTGCAGGTTCGAAGTCTTTTGTGAAGGCCTCCCTGTTTGTCGGTTCACAGTTCAACTGCTGATTTATTTTCCCTTTGCTTTAAATATTTTTTTTTAATCTTTTTCTTTTCTTCACCGCTTTTTTCTAATCTCTGAATTTTTCTCTCGCTTCTCTGTAAATGGTTGATAAATACTCGTCTTGAATTTATAATTTTCCCCTTCCTCTTCTTTTTTCTTTTACCTTCTTACTTTTTTTCCCTTTCTCTTACTTTATTCTTCTATAATTTTTCGCGTGTAGGTTAGTTTTGGTTTTCTTCCGATTTTCTCTGTATTAAGTTGTATATTTCTGCAGAAGATGTTCTAATCTGTAGTTATGTGTTCTAGTGCATAAACTAGTTATTATTTGCTATAGTATTTATACGGAACTGTTGTTAATGACACAGATCTGGAAGTTGTATTTGGGCTAATTTTTTTGGTAGAGCTAGCTACTTGTTTTGGTAGCCGTCTAGTTTGGGGTTGTGCGTTTGGCGTGAGTTTTCCAGTTCCAACATCTCTTTATTGCTTAGGACATGTTTATATTTTGACCTTACGAATCTATGTTTACATCTCTGCTCCCAGACTGCTATTGTACTGCTTGATTTTTTAAAAAATATTTTTTATATGCCTGCTGCCTTTTATGCATTAGTAATTGATAATGGTTAGTGCACTTAAATTCGTGAGCTGGAATGTAAAGGGACTGAACCACCCTGTTAAAAGGAGGAAGGTATTCTCACATATTAAACAACTCAAAGCTGACATTGCTTTCTTCCAAGAAACTCATATTCGTTGTTGTGATAACTCCCGGCTTCTGTCAAAGTGGGCTGGACAGCATTTTCATTCATCCTTTGCCGCTAAAGCTAGGGGAGTTTCCATTCTTATTAACTCAAATCTTCCTTTTGAACTCAGTAATAAAATATCTGATACAAATGGCCGTTTTATTATTGTTTCTGGTAAACTATATAACACTAAAGTTGCACTAGCAAACCTGTATGCCCCCAACTTTGATGATGTTAACTTTTTTGAACGGTTTTTTTCCCCTCACTACCAGACTTAAATTTATACTCTCTTATACTGGGTGGTGGCTCATAGATTAGAAACCGTTATTCCCTCCATTATCTCTGATGACCAAACAGGCTTTATTAAAAACCGTCTCCCTTTTTTAACATTCGGCGTCTATTTAATATTTTATACTCAGTTCCAACTGGGACTCCTGAATGTGTTATCTCCCTTGATGCGGAGAAAGCATTTGACCGTATAGAGTGGAACTACCTTTTTGCAGTCTTAGAAAAATTTGACCTCGGCCAAAGTTTCATCTCTTGGATCCAATTGCTGTACCTGTGTCGTACTGCTTCTGTTTTAACTAATTTTCGGAAATCCCAAGTATTTAATCTCAAACGTGGCACCCGTCAGGGATGCCCCTTAAGTCCCTTTCTCTTTGATTTGGCTATGGAACCTCTGGCGATAGCATTTCGAAATTGTCCTGAATTGACCGGGATTTGGAGCGGGGGTGTTGAGCATAAAGTTTCTCTCTATGCTGATGACTTATTAGTATTTCTCTCAAATCCGTCTACATCCTTACCTCTAATGTTTTCACTTCTTGACCAGTTTAGCCAGATCTCTGGCTGTAAACTCAACTTACATATGAGTGAACTTTTCCCAATAAATAAAGAAGCACAAGAACTAATATTTCGTGATCTCCCTTTTAAAGTAGTCCATAATCAATTTACTTATCTTGGAATTACAGTCACAAGGAAGTTTAAAGATCTCTTTCGTGAAAACTTTGTCAATCTTTCATTTGCTATAAAACAGAGTCTGGTACAATGATCACCTCTATCTATGTCCTGGTAGGTCGTATTAATGTTGTTAAAATGTATGTTCTCCCCAAATTTTTATACTTATTTCAATCTATCCCAATTTTTATCCCTAAATCTTTTTTTGATTCCTTACACTCTATTATTTTGTCATATCTGTGGCAGAATAAGCGCTCTAGAATTAATAAAATCCACCTCCAAAAATCTAAAAAAGAGGGTGGCATGGCTTTACCTAACTTTCGCTTATATTACTGGGCAGCTAATATACGTTGTGCTGCCTTCTGGTCTTTCTTCCACGGTCAACCCGAGTGCCCTAACTGGGTGGCAATGGAGTTGAGCTCGACTAAAGAATTATCTATATCTGCACTTCTTGGCTCTGCACTCCCTAGCAGTCTGCCCAGATCAATAGCTAATCCTCTGGTTAGACACACTTTGCGTATATGGGCTCGGTTCAGGAAATGCTATGGTTTCCAGGGGTTTTCCGTTTCTAGCCCTGTCGCACATAATCACCTTTTTTTTTTACCTACTACGTACGATTCAGCATTCCATGTTTGGTACAGGAAGGGCATTAGACATTTTGAAGATCTCTTCATTGACAATCGCTTCGCTTCTTTTCAGCAGCTCTCCATTAAGTTCAACGTGCCTAACGCTCACTTTTTCAGATATCTCCAAATCCGACACTTTACTGCTCCTTTAATTCCTAACTTTCCTGAAATGCCTGTGAAAAATCTATGGACCGATTTATTTCCATTAATCCACTAGGTAAAGGTTTAATATCAATTATCCGAGATAAACTAGCAGCCTTACGACGGACCCCTGTGGATAAAATTAAAATGGCCTGGGAGCAGGATTTAAATATCTCCTTATCCGAGGAGAGCTAGGACTCAGTTCTCAAATCGGTTAACTCAACCTCCCTTTGTGCTCGCCATTGCCTCTTACAGTTTAAGATTGTTCATAGAGCCCATATGTCTAAATCTAAACTATCTCGATTCTACCCTGGCATTAGTCCGCTCTGTGATAAATGCAAGAGGGGCGTGGCCTCTCTCATCCATATGTACTGGTTCTGTCCTAGCTTGGAGAAATTCTGGAAAGATGTCTTCACTACATTATCGGGTATTCTGAATCAGCACCTAGAACCTAACCCCTTAATTGCTCTGTTCGGTTTTTGGGGCGAGACAGATTTATGTCTGGGTCCGACCAAATGCCGAATACTATCCTTTGCCTCTCTCCTGGCGAGACGCTTGATCCTCCTTAGATGGAGAGATGTTGCCCCGCCCACTCATGCGCAATGGTTTAACGACATTATGGCCTGCTTGGACCTCAAAAAAATTCATTATTCAGTTCTTAATTCGGATCTAAAGTTGCATAAGGTCTGGGGACCTTTTATCGAGTACGTTCATAACCTTCCTCTTGACTAGGGTTTTTTTTTCCTTTTTTTTTCTTCTTTTCGGTCCCTTGCTTTCAGCTCCCTTTTTTTCTGGTAGTAGGCATTATTATCCTCTGTTACTAAGTGTATTCACAGTCTGGGAGTTTGACTGTCCGGACTTATACTCGTTATACTGTGTGGTGGTTGGTCTGGAGTTGTTGTTGTTTTTTTTCCTGTGTTGTGGGGCTTGGGGAGGACACTAAGCTCACTTGTCTGTAATTTAGGTGCTTTTTTGTTAAATTCTCTTCCTTTGTAGCATATTGTTATTGTATGCTTAATCTTGCACTGTATTAATGCTCCCCATTGGGATTTGGGGTTTTTAATTTTGTAAAATGTTTTGAAAAACTAATAAAAAAAATTTTTAAAAATAATAATACTCTGCCCGTTTATTTCTTCCACCAAAGTGCATGACCATCCATTTGCCATTTCTTTGCCCGTTCCCCTAAACTATCTGAGTCTCTCTGCAGCCTTTCTGTTTCCTCCACACTACCCGCTCCTCCGCCTATCTTTGTATCATCGGCAATTTTAGCCACAAATCCGTTAATGCTGTAGTCCAAATCATAGACATACATCGTAAAAAGCAGCGATCCCAAAACTGACCCCTGTGGAACTCCACTGGTAACTGGCAGCCAGACAGAACACGATACATTTATTCCCACTCTCTGTTTTCTGCTGACCTAGCAATGTTCAACCACGCGAGTAACTTCCCTATAATTCCATGACCTCTTATCCTGCTAAGCAGCCCCATGTGCGGCACCTTGTCAAAGGATTTCTGAAAATCCAAGTACACTATATCTATTTCATGTCCTTTGTCTACCTGGCTTGTAATTTCCTTTAAAATTTGCAGTAGGTTTCTCAGGCAGGGTTTTCCTCTCAGGAATCCATGCTGGCTTTGGCATCTCTTGTCATGTGTCGCATATACTCCATAATCCCATCCCTAAAAATCACTTCCAACAACTTCCCAACCTCTGATGCCAGGCGAACAGGACTATAGCTTCTTTTCTTCTGCCTCCCTCCCTTCCTAAATTGCGGATAACATTTGCAATTTACCAGTCGTCCAGTACAATGCCAGAATCTGTCGTTTCTTGAAAGATCATCGTTAAGGCCTCTGCAGTCTCTCCAGTTACTTCCTTCAGAACCCGAGGGTGCATTCCATCAGGTCCAGGAGATTTATCTACACTCAGACCATTATCTTCCTAAGCACTTCCTCAGTCGTAATTGTCACTTCCCTGATACTCTTGAATGTCTGATATACTGTAGACATCCACTGTGAAGACTGATGCAAACTACTTATTCTGTTCCACTGCCATCTCGGCACTTCTCATTACAATATCTCCAGCATCATTTTGTATTGGTCCTATATCTACCTTTGACTCTCTTTTACCTTTTGTATACTTAAAAAAGCTTTTAGTATCCTCTTTGATATTAGTCCCATGCTTACTCGCATCATTCATCAGTTCCTTCTGAATGACCTTGCTAGATTTTTTCTGCAAGTTGTTAAAAGCCTGCAATCCTCTATCTTCCCATTAGCTCTGGCTTCCTTGTACACCGTCTTTTGCTTTTGCTTTGGCTCTGACTTCACTTGTCAGCCTTGCTCTTTTCAATGTTTTGGGTGATTTTCAGTAATTTCAAAGGACTGTGCCTCAGACAGCTGGGCTGTTGCAATTCACCTCTAATGTCTAACAGCAGAGCAAGGAGTGAATCTTCGATGGTGCAGAGTCAGAAACCAAAGAGTTGCCAGCCTGAGTTAGGGCTTTGGGGCTCATGAAAGAGATGGGGCCTGAAGTTTACAAGGAGGAGGAAGACGAGGAATCAGACCAACAGGATGTGGCTACAAATGAAAGATCAGAAACATTTGGAAACTGGTTGATCGAAACAAAAGGTGGGTTATTTCTGCAAAATACTGGTGGAAATCAACAGATCAGGCAGCAAATGTGGAGAGGAATAAATAGACAACATTTAGGCCGAACCCCTTCAGCATGCCTGGACTATGTACTCCTCTGCTTAGCTGCTGCATGCATTGCAGAGTTCCTCCTGCATTTTATGTGTATGTGTCTACATTTCCAGCAACAGCAGAATCTCTTGTGTTTCATATCTGCATTTTTAAGAAGATTCTACTTTGGCATTAAACACGCAGAAAGTTTGCAGATATATTCCAGCAACAGCAGAATCTCTTGTGTTTCATATCTGCCTTTTTAAGAAGATTCTACTTTGGCATTAAACACGCAGAAAGTTTGCAGATATTAATTGTATTCATTATGGGGGCTGCTTTCTGTGTTAAAAGAGCTGTTGAGTTTTCTATACACAAAAAAATTGATATGGACATGTAACTGGTGCCTGCAGAAACTTTTAATGGCACCGTGATTACCCAGAAAGCGCTCCGTTAGAAAATTTCGGCATCTTTGACGCCTGCGCTGAAGCCCCGATTGAATGCGCAGGCGTCAAAAATACGGATGTTCCCGAATGTTACGCATGCGCAGTTCACAAAAGGCCTCGGAAACTCGGCGCAGATAAGAACGATTCTCTGGGTCAGCCTTTACAACACCGACTGAGGGACAATTGCAGTGAGTCCAGTCTCTATGACCCTCAATCCCGGCACAGTCCTGCTCTCGTCCCTCTTTCTCAGCCCCACGATCCGTATTCGGGCCCCGGGGAGCTTCCGGCTGATGAGGGAATGGGAACAGATGTGTCTCTCAGTCAGAGCTGAGCTCCAGCTATCTAAATGTAAGGATTGGGAACTCGGAGATAGGGCACAACAGTCTTTTACATCAGCTTTTGACAAAATCACATTTGTTTTACCTCCAATCCCAAACAGGAGAAAATCTGCAGATGCTGGAAATCCAAGCAACACACACAAAATGCCGGCGGAACTCAGCATTAGTACTCTTTTCCATAGATGCTGCCTGGCCTGCTGAGTTCTTCCAGCATTTTGTCTGTGTTGCTTTGTTCCACCTCCTGCTGGTCTGAACTTTTCTGCCCGTGAGAACATGTTTTTACTCATTCTTTCTGGGAAGGTAATTATATCAAACAGCTTTTTGCCCTGGGCAACGATTAGCTTTCACATCACAAATGTGCCAGATGTCTCGAATGAGACAGACTACTGCCCTTCCCTTCAGATTCATTGGCATTGCCATCACCGAGTTCACCTAGGGGAGGGTTCGGGGAAATATTTATGTACAATACAGAAACTGGTATTATCTGTGTCTATTGTGGAGATGCAAAAGTTGCTGGAGAATTTACAAGTGGAGTGATACTTGGATATGTGACTTTTTGAAGTGTAATTTAGCAAGCAAACCACATATGGACAAAGTGCAAAAGCCCTGGTGAGAAAATCCTTCATTACCCGTTACAGGCCTGTTACACAGGTTGTGTGAGAGTGCAGATGAACTTGATCAGACCCAGAGGAGATCAAAGTTCTTTTCAACAGTGATTTGCTAGCTGTTAAAATGAATACCTCTCTATATAAAATTCACTGTGCACATGTTGACACTGGATTACAAAAATGCACAATACAGGCTACATGTGCACACTGGTCATTACAAGTTAGAGGGGACATTGGTGGGAAGGTGGGGAGACCTCCAGTGTCCCTGATGCCCTCACCTACAAGATGTGCATCCAGCTGCAGCTTGTAACCCTGCACTTTAAGGAGTTGGAACTTGAAATGGATGAATTCCAGATCATCCAGGAGTTGGAGGGGGTGATAGATATGACATGAAGTGAGGTGAGTTACACACAAGGTGCAGGACACAGGAAACTGGGTGAGAGTCAGGAAGGGGAATGAGGTTAAACAGCCCTCACAGAGTACTCTTGTGGTCAACCCCACAACAACAGGTAGACCACTTTAGAAACTGGTGGGGGGGGGGGGGTGTGGATTACCTGGCAGAGGTCATTCAAAGGGTTGATAGAGGATTCGTTAGTTAGGGGAACAGAACAAGAAGGGGACTAATATCTTTGTGGAAAGGCTTACTACAGCTAGTGTCGGGGGGAAGGGGGTGATGTGGTTAAAATAAGTTGTAGGGGGAATGGCAGCCAGAATGAGAGAACAGATAGTGGAAAGGGTGAATTGAGTTGAATTTATTACATACATCCTTCATATGCATGAGGAGTAGAAATCTGTTGGTTATGTCTCCATCTAAATGTGCAATGTGTAATTTGTAGTAATTCATAATAAATAGATTGCACTTAGGACAGTCAATATAACATAGAAATCAATTAATCAGTCTGATGGCCTGGTGGAAGATGATGTCCCAGAGTCAGCTGGTCCTTTTGCTGTGGTACCGTTTCCTGGATTGTAGCAGCAGGAACAGTTTGTGGTTGTGGTGAATTGGGTCCCCAGTATCCTTTGGGCCCTTCTTCCTCAGTACAGCTGTTCACCCTCTTAACAGCAAAGGGGTTTACCCTGTCTCCATTCCTTCTGTAATCCACAACCAGCTCTTTAGTTTATATGACATTGAGGGAGAGGTTTTCTTGACACCAGACAGATGTTGTTCAGACCTGTTAATTTGTAACAGCTTCCCAATATTTTTTGCTCTATTATTTACCCTCTCTTTGGCTTTTATGTTGGCTTTGGCTTCTCCTTTCAGCCATTGTTGTGTCCTCCTGCCATTCTAATGCTTCATTGGGATGTATCTACCATGCACCTCCCGAATTGTTCCCGGAAACTCCAGCCATTGCTGCTCCATCGACATTCCTACCAGTTTCCCCTTCCAATCAATTTTGTCCAGCTTCTCTGTCATAGAAACCTGGAGAAGTTCAGTGCAGAAACAGACCATGTGTCCCATCTAGACAATGCTGAAAACATTTAAGCTGTCTGATGCAATGACCTGCACTGGGACAATAGCCCTCCATACCCCTACCATCCAGCTGCCTGTCCAAACTTCTCTTAAATGGTGAAATCGAGCTCACATGCACCAGTGTGCTGGCATCTCATTTCACACTCTCACAATCAATTCAGTGAAGAGCTTTTCCACATGTTCCCGTTAAATTTTCACCTTCCTCACTTACCCATGACCTCTGGTTGTCGTCCCACCCAACCTCAGTGGAAAAAACCTGCTTGCATTTACCCTATCTGTACCCTCATAATTTTGCATACTTCCAACAAATCCTCAAAACAGTGTATAGTTTCCTTGTTTATGCTTAGAGCCTTGTTTAGGTGCATAAGATGATGAGGGGCATTGATCATGTGGATAGTCAGAGGCTTTTCCCAGGTCTGAAATGGCTAACAGGAGGGGGCATAGTTTTAAGGAGCTTGGAAATAGATACCGAGGGAAAGTCAGGGGTAAGTTTTTGCATAGAGAGTGGTGTGTGGGTGGAATGCACTGCCAGCAGCGGTGGTCGAGGCAGATACAATAGGGTCTTTTAACAGCCTCTTAGACAGGTACATGGAGCTTAGAAAATACAGGGCTCTGCGCTAGGGAAACTCTAGGCAGTTTCTAGAGTAAGTTGCATGGTTGGCACAACATTGTGGGCTGAATGGTTTGGAATATGCTGTGGATTTCAATGTTCTATGTTGAACAGTGAAATAACTTTGGCTATCCTACAACCCTCTGATAACCATACCCCCCACCCCCGTTCACTAAGGATGATTTGGTTATCTCTGCTAGGGGCCCGACAATTTCTGCACTTGCCTCATGTACAGGGAGCACCATGTCATGTCCTTTTCCACACTCCCATAGACCCTGTGTCCATCTCCTGAGTAAATAGAGATGAAAACATATTTAACATCTCCCCCAACTGCTTTGGTTCCTCACGTGGATTGCCATTCCGGTCTTCCAGAGGATCAACTTTGTGCCTTGCAATCCTTTTGCTCTTAATCTATCTCTGGAATCCCTGAGGATTATCCTTCATCTTTTTTGCGATAGCAACCTCATGCCTTTTAGCCATCCTGATTTATTTCTTATTTGTTCTCTGGCATTTCTTATCCTCCATAAGAACCTACCTGCCTATCCCTGTTATACAACTCCATTTTGTGCTTCACCAGGGTCTCAATATTTCTTGAAATCCAAGGTTCCCTACAGTTTCTATCTATATCTTTTATTCTGAGAAGCACATACCCACTTTGCACTTTCAAAATTTCACTTTGAAGGCCTCCCACTTACCAAGCACACCTTTGCCATAAAGCAGCCTGTCCCAGTCCACAGTTGCCAGATCCTAGTGTCATAATTCCAGGTGTTGATCCATTCCCTGAACACATCCGCCTTTCCTACGCTGCTCCTTGCATTGAGATATACAGGGCTCAGCATATTCACTGCACCATGCTGAACGTTTTTCATTCCTGACCTTGTCTGAGGTCTGAACAACATCTGTCTCCACAACCTCTCCTCTATCTGTTCTGTCATTCCCCCTGCAACTTTAGTTTACCCACCCCCCCCCCCCATGCCCCACTTCCCACCATGCAGCTCTATCACCCCTTTGGCTTTCATCTCCCAGATCAATAAAAAGGAGGTGCATACAGGCAGATAGGAACAAATGGGCTACTTATGAGATACAGGAAATTCAAGTGAACACTGATGAAAGAAGGCATGAGGTTGCCCCAGCAGACAAGGTGAAGGAGAATCCTCATGGATTCTGCATTTATGTTAAGTGCAAAAAGATTGCAAGGGAAAAAAATTAATCCTTTACAAAATCAGAATGGTAATCCATATGAGGAGACAAAATAGATGGGGGAGATTTTTTCTGCATTCGTATTTACTCAGGAGATGGACACAGAGTCTATAGAAGTGAGGCAAAGCAGCATCAACTTCATGGACACCATACAGATTACAGAGGTTTGCAGTCTGAAGGCAAATTGCCATGGATAAATCCCCAGGGCCTGACAAATTGTTCCCTCGGACCCTTTGGAAGACAAGTGCAGAAGTTGTCGGGGCCCAAGCACAGATATTTAAATCATCCTTAGTGACAGGTGAGGTACTGGAGGATTGGAGGACAACCAATGTTGTTCCGCTGTTCAAGAAAGGCTCTAAAAATAAACTAAGAAATTGGACATTGGTGTGCTTGACATCAGTAGGGGGAAAGTTATTGGAACTTATGTGCAGGAACCGGATATATAAGTATTTGGATAGATGTGAATTGATTAAGGATAGACAACATGGCTTTGTGCTTGGTAGTTCATGGCTCACCAATCTTATAGAGTCTCTCGAGGAAGTTATCAGGAAAGTGGATGAAGGCAAGGCCGTGGATGTTGTCTACATGGACTTCGGCAAGGCACTTGACAATGTCTCATATGGGAGGTTGGTCAAGAAGGTTCAGTCACTCAGCATTCAAGATGAGATAGTAAATTGGACGAGACACTGGCTTTGGGAGAAGCCAGAGTGTGGTAGCAGATGGTTGCCTCTCTGACTGGAGGCCTGTGACTAGTTGTGTGCCATAGGGATCAGTGCTTGATCTGTTTTTGTTTGTCATCTATATCAGTAGTCTGGATGATAGTGTGGTTAACTGGATCAGTAAATTTGTGGATGACACCAGGATTGGGGTGTAGTGGACAGCGAGGAAGTCTATCATGACTTACAGTGCGATCTGGACCAGCTGGAAAAATGGTTTGAGAAATGGAAAATGAAATTTAATGCAGACAAGTGTGAGGTGTTGCACTTTGGTAGGACCTACCAGTGTAGGTCTTACACAGTGACTAGTTGGGCACTGAGGAGTGTTTTAGAGGAAAGGGACCTGGGAATACAAGTCCGTAATTCACTGAAAGTGGTATCACAGTTAGATAGAGACGGAAAGAAAGATTTCATCCCATTGGCCTTCATGAAACAAAGCACTGACAACAGTAGATAGATGAAAGTTGTAAAAGAGGTTCCGAGAGTTCAGAGAAAATTCACAAGGATTTTGCCAGGTCTGGAGGACTTGGGTTACGAGGAAAGATTGAACAGGTTAGGACTTTATTCCTTGGAATGTAGAAGATTGAGGGGAGATTTGATTGTGATAGAGGCGCATAGATAAAATGCAAGTTGGCTTTTACCATGGAGATGGTGTGGAACTACAACCAGAGGCCATGGGTTAAGGGTGAAAGTTGAAATGTTAAGGGGAACATGAGGGGAAACTTCTTCACACAGATGGTCATCTGGGTGCGGAATGAGCAGCCATTCACAAATGGTGAATGCGAGCTGGATTTCAACATTTAAGGAGTTTTGTATAGGTACCTGAATGGTAGGGGTGTGGGAGTGGGGAGTTTAAATAGTTTAGCACAAGCTAGATAGCCCAAAGGGCCTGTTTCTTTGTTGGTACTTTTCTGCAAGAGCCTTTAACAGCTGTGCGGTCCAACCATTCATCTCAGCAAGAAATTTTTATAAGGCATTAAAACTGTGGCACTTTAATGATACATATAAGAAAATCCCAGCTGCACGTCAAGAAAGACTATTTGTGTGAGAATTTTTCAGTTACTGTGTGGCCAGGCACCCATGCAGCTCAGCAGGAACAGGGAATAATACCAATGGAGGGAGCCAAACTGAGCCAAGGCACAAATTGGAGACCACAGAAATGCCCCATTCCTATAGAAACAAGAAGAGCATCAGGGAATTGATGGTTATTTCAGATACCAGCACTGTGCCCAGTTAGAAGATGATTTCTCTGTGCAACTTGGGTGGAACCTCACTGTAACAGTGTGATGCTGGATCAAACCTTGGCAACTCAAGTAATCTCATCCGAAGTGTTGTCCTACACCCAGTGATGGATTTTGTAAATCTTTTTACAGGTTGAAAACGAGAAGGAATTTGTCTCCTGGAAGCTCAGACATGGCACACCAGTTTTGCTGTCTCTGTCTAGATAATTAAGAAGTGAAGCAAGGGATTCAATCGACCATCCTACCTGATCAGACTACGGGGCAGGATTCACTCAGTCATTTGACGGCACGCCCGTCATTTTACACAGGGGAGAGCCCATTCTTCTGCTCAGACATTGGGAATGGATTCAGTCAGTCATCTCAACTGAAGGTACATCAGCAAGTTCACACTGGGCAAGGTCATTCACCTGTTCTGTGTGTAAGAAAGCATTTAGTCTGTCATCCCACCTGTGGACCCACCAGTCAGAAGCTGGTCATCTGCTGAATTTCTGGGAAAGGATTCACTCGGTCATCTGACCTGATGGCACACCAGCGAGTTCACACTGGGGAGAAGCCATTCACCTGCTCAGTCTGTGGGAAGGGATTCACTTTGTCATCCAACCTACTGACACACCAGCGAGTTCACACTGGGGAGAAGCCGTTCACCTGCTCGGTCTGTGGGAAGGGATTCACTCAGTCATCCCACCTACAGATACATCAGCGAGTTCACACTGGGGAGAAGCCTTTCACCTGTTCATTCTGTGGGAAGGGATTGACTGATTTATCCACCCTACAAAGACACCAGCAAGTTCACACTGGAGAGAGGCCGTTCACCTGCTCAGTCTGTGGGATCGGATTCACTCAGTCATCCAACCTGAAGAGTCATCAGCGAGTTCACACTGGGGAGAAGCCATTCATCTGCTCAGACTGTGGGAAGAAATTCACTCGGTTATCCAGCCTGCAGAGTCATCAGCATGTTCACACTGGGGAGAAGCCGTTCATCTGCTCAGACTGTGGGAAGGGATTCACTCGGTCATTTGACCTAATGGCTCACCAGCGAGTTCACACCGGGGAGCGGCCGTTTACCTGCTCAGACTGTGGGAAGGGATTCACTTTGGCATCGGAACTAGTGAGACACCAGCGAGTTCACACTGGGGAGAAGTCGTTCAACTGCTCAGTCTGTGAGAAGAGATTCATCAACTCTTCCAGCCTACTGATACACCAGCGAGTTCACACTGGGGAGAAGCCATTCACCTGCTCAGTCTGTGGGAAGGGATTCACTCGGTCATTTCACCTACTGACACACCAGCGAGTTCACACTGGGGAGAAGCCATTCACCTGCTCAGTCTGTGGGAAGAGATTCACTGATTCATCCAACCTGCAGAGACATCAGTCAGTTCACACCGTGGAGAAACCGTTCACCTGCTCAGTCTGTGGGAAGGGATTCACTTTCTCATCTAAACTGAAGGTACATCAGGTGGTTCACACTGGGGAGTGGCCATTCACCTGCTCAGTCTGTGGGAAGGGATTCACTCGGTCATTTCACCTACTGACACACCAGCGAGTTCACACTGGGGAGAAGCCATTCACCTGCTCAGAATGTGGGAAGAGATTCACTGATTCATCCAACCTGCAGAGACATCAGTCAGTTCACACTGGGGAGAAACCGTTCACCTGCTCAGTCTGTGGAAAGGGATTCACTCAGTCCTCCACCCTACAGAAACACCAGTCAGTTCACACATTCTGAACTATTCAACTGCTCAGAATGTTGGAAAGGATTCATTCAGTCATCCCAACTACTGGCACACCAGTCAGTTCACATTCTTATTAATTCCTTGCTTTTGCTTGCTGAGGACATTCATTTTAAGAGAGAGAGTGATTAAGAAGGCAAATCAGTCGGGCTTGCAGCTTGTTTACATCGCTCACAGCTTGTTTAGTTTTAACCGAGGACTCACACTCAGAGTCAGGCGGAGATGAAGGAGGAAAAATGGAAGGATCGAAACCAGGGAACTAGTGGCCAAGGGTCACTGTTTAGAGCTTTCCTATGCCCACAAGGGTGGGTTAAGTATCGATTCACCATACATCGAATGTGTGGTTATCACCTCATTTGATCCATAGGTATGGATCGGATTTGGGGTATCCTGTGAAGACTACTTATGTGTTAACGCTTGGCTGGGTGTGGTGTGATAATTCACTTGAAGGCGATACCCCTTGTGACAAGTCACTTTCGGTGATAATTCGTATGTGGATTTGAAACGATGAAGCATAAAATCTACAGCAACTGTTCTCTCGTTTCACCACAATGGAACCTTTGGAAATCGACGTAATTGCCTTCTCTCGACATTTACCCTGGATTACAAATATCTCTCTCTCATCACCTATTCCGTGGATGAACTGAACTTCCATACTTTACCATCTCAAGACTCTATGCCTTGTTTCCCCCGAGCTCAATAGTTTGGGAGTTATATTTTGTTACGCCTGTGCCCCAACTCTGAGAGGCTGAAGGGTACAAAGTAGCTCCCACCTTTTTGAGAATCGCAAGATCGCTATTAATTCAGGTCAGGAGACGCAGGAAATGAGAGAAAGACATGCAGAATTCACATGGGGTTTGGAATGTCCTGGCCCCTCAGCGATACAAAGCCACGGGAAATGGCCATTGTCTCTTGGAGACGGAGTTGTGTATTGAGTACTGTACTATTTATTTGAAGCCCTCAGGGAATGAGCCGAGGGGGCTGGCTGAGGTATTGCATCATCCCAACCTGATTGACATCTGAGACCCCGTGAGTAAGGATAAAAGAGGGTCTGGGGAACAACCCCTTTAGACGCACCAGGGAAACGATAGAAATCCCGTGACAGTGTTTAATAGCGACTGCCGGTGGTGACTTGTGTGTGTGTGTGTGTCCATCCTTGCTCGGATGACGAGTTTTCCACGGAACGGCTTAGCTAAAGGACCGACTACAAAAACGGAACTCTCGAAGGATCGACATCATAAAAAGGAAAGCAGGCAAGTTTAAAACATCTGTCTCTCTTGACTCCAACAAAAGGCTGCAGCCTGCATGAACTTGAGTGACTTTTATATTTCCATTGGACAATACATTATCCCCTACACAACGATAGAGTTATTTCTTATTGATTATTATTATACCCGCGCTTTTAGATTTAGTATTGATGATGTATATTATCTGTATGTTTGCATTGATATTATTTTTGTGTGTTTTTATCAATTAATACTGTTAAAAATAGTACCATCAGACTTCAACGGACCTCTCTATCTTTGCTGGTAAGTGACCCAGTTATGGGGTACGTAACAATTTACACACATATATACACATAAAACTGTTAACTTTTGTTTATCTTGCTTAATTTACTTTATTATAAGTAGATACTAATAAAGATAGTGGTTTTAACATCAAAACTAGACTCCAGGAGTAGTCTATTGTTGCTGGTTAATTTCTAAAGCTTTAGTTTCTAAATATTTGTTCATAACAAAATTGGGGCCTGCATCTGGGATATGAACAAATTTGAGGGTGTGTTGATTAATTAATTATTGATTTCATTGGGGAAATCCCTTTTGATTTATTTGTCTGCAAAATCAGCAGCAATGGATGTTGATAAATGTCTGGAAGCACCAACCTCTGAGGCATTAGAGGATGCCAGAAGGATCGTGTTGTTGTGTATTGTGAAAAGGTTTAAACTTGCTAAGGTGAAATTGACAATGAGGAAGGCACAGATGCAGAGGATTATAGCTGAACATCATGTATCTGAGGTGTGTTTAAAGTGGAGGAGTTGGAGGTGTTTCCTGAAAGTAAACCTAGTGAGCTTGAGCTCCATTACAAGTTAGAAAAGTTAAAGATAGAGGCTGCGGAAAGGCAGAGGCAGTTTGAGGCTAGAGAGGCAGAAAAACAGAGGGAGGAAGCAGAAAGACAGAGGGTGTTCGAGCTGGAAAAGATAGAGAAATTGCAGCAAAGGGGTCTAGCGTTAGACTCTGGTGATAAGTTTGAGGACAGTTGGGAAGTTAAATTGGTACCTCCACTTGACGAGGCAGAGGTTGATAAATACTTTCAGTATTTTGAGATGGTTGCTCGGAGTTTAAAGTGGCCCGAAAAGGGTTGGCCTATTCTCTTACAATGTGTAATTAACGGGAAGGATCAGCAAGCATATTCTGCTTTGACAGTTGATGAAGCAGCTGATTATGACATAGTGAAACAGGCTGTGCTCAAAGCTTACGAGTTGGTCCCAGAATCATACAGGCAAAAGTTTAGAAATTCAAGGAAATCTGTGAACCAGACTTATATGGAATTTTCTTGTGAGCAGTTTGTGTTTTGGCTGGTGCACATATAAAAATATAAATGATGATTTTAACAGCTTGAAAGAGTTGGTTGTAATTGAAGAATTCAAAAGGTGCGTCCCTGATGACATAAAGACGTATTTAGATGAAAAGGATGCTGCTACATTGCAGGAGTCTGCTAGATTAGCAGATGAGTTCGCTTTAACTCATAATGTTAAATTTACCCAGAATAAGAGTTTCCAAAAGAGTAGCAGGGATCACCAGGGTAAACCAGAAATTAAAGCTGGGACTAGTGACACGAGTAAGAATGAAGGGAAGCAGTTGAAGGAGAAATATTCTGGTCTGTCTTGTTACTATTGTAAGAAGCTGCTCATATGATGGCTAACTGTTCTATCCTGAAGAAGAAAAAGAAAAAGGAGGCAGTCCCAAATGCCTGTGTTCAGTGTGTTGAAGCACCTATAACCCCACAGGGTTCTGAACATTCTGTTGAGACTCAGTTAAGTACTGAGAGGTCTGACCGAGTTAAGAAGGGATTCGATCATTTTATGTTAGATGGGTTTGTATAAGTAAAGGAACGGTCAACCCCAGTACCAGTGAAAATTCTTTGAGATACTGGGGCTTCTCTGTCACTTATATTAGCGTTCTAAAGTTTGGTGATGAGACTAACACTGGTGAGGTAAATCTTATTAAAGGCATTGGGAGCGGCATTTTATTAAAGGCATTAGGGCTTCTGTGCCGTTGCACAAGGTAACTTTACAGTCAGGGTTGGTTTCCAGACCTGTTAAGATTGGATTATGCTCCAGTTTACCAGTGGAAGATGTTACTTTGCTGTTAGGGAATGACCTGGCAGATGGTAAAGTAGTTCCTGCAGTGCAGTTGACAACTAAGCCAACCACTGACGACCCACAGATGGATGTTAACATTTATCCTTCCTGCGCAGTAACTCACAGTATGGCTAAAAAGTCTGCCGATGCAGACAGTTCTGTGCAGCATGATTCTGATACCCATGATAGCTAAAATCGGGATTCAGGTAATGCTGACCTGTCAGGGACTTTTCTGCTTCAATGTTTCAACAGGATTCAGGTAGCAAGTCTGATGAGAAAGACTTATCCCTGTCTAGGAAGGAGTTTATAGCAGAACAGAACCGAGACACTGAGATTGAAGTTTTAAAAGAAACCGCTCTTTGAGATGATGAGATTAAGAAAATGCAAGTCGGGTATTATCTCAAGGATGGAGTGTTAATCAGGAAGTGGAGTCCACCTGCTATACCTGTGAGTGAAGAACGGACAGTTGTTCACCGAACTGTAGTTCCTAAAGTTTATAGGATAAAAATGTTAACTTTGGCCCACAGTATGCCCTTAGGTGGCCATTTTGGAGTGAATAAAACTAAACAGGATTATGAAGGAATTTTACTGCCTAATTTGAGGAAAGATGTTATGACCTTTTGCAGAACCTGTCACACTTGTCAAGTTGTGGATAAACCTAATCAGGTCACACCAGTGGCCCCACTCCAGCTTATACTTGCATTCAGTGAACCCTTTTCCAAAGTTATAGTGGATTGTGTTGGCCCATTGCCAAAGACTAAAGCTGGCCATCGGTATTTGCTAACTATTATGAGTACCTCATCCAGATTCCCAGAGACAAAACCTCCCAGGAATATTAAAGCTCAAACTGTGACGAAGGCTCTTACCAAGTTTTTTACTCTATTTGGTTTGCATAAAGCAATCCAGTCTGATCAAGGAAGTAATTTTACATCTGGTTTATTCCAGCAGGTGGTATATGAACTGGGGGCTAAATGAATTACATTATCTGCATACCATCCAGAATCACAAGGGGCTTTGGATAGATTTCATTCCACCCTCAAAACAATGAATAAGACATACTGTGTTGAAAATGGAAAATACTGGGATGAAGGAATATTTTTTTTTTGTTCACAGTAAGAGAGTCAGTACAGGAATCACTGGGCTTTAGTCCATTTAAATTTGTATTTGGTCACTGCGTGAGGGGACCTTTGACCTTGTTAAAGGAACAGTGGATTGATGGGATGTACATGTTAACTTCTTAGACTATGTTTTGAAGTTCAAAAACAAACTACACCAGTCCTGTAGCCTAGCAAGACAAAACTTATAGATTTCTCAAAGCAAAATGAAGTTTTGGTTTGATAAGCAGGCTTGTGAAAGAAAATACCAGGTGGGGGGTAAGGTGCTTGCCTTATTTCCAATGTGGATGAATCCAGTTAAGGCAAAATTCAGTGGACCGTATGAAAGAGTCTCTCAAGTTAATGACGTGAATTATGTTACTAAGACACCCGACCGACACAAACCAACACAGCTCGTACACATAAATATGATACAGACTTATTTTGACAAGCAGGCACCATCTGTGGGTGTTGTTATCAAATCATATGAATCTGGCAACCCTGAGAATGAAACAATTGACTCATCTGAGACTTTTCACAAGCTAAATATGGTCCCAGTTAGGCTAATGAACGCGGTTGTTCAAGAAAACATTGATAACAAGTTGGCTCATCTGCAGCCAAAGCAACAGTGGTACCGTTTCCTGGATGGTAGCAGCAGGATCAGTTTGTGGTTGTGGTGAATTGGGTCCTCAATATCCTCCGGGCCCTTTTATCACACCTGCCTCTGCAAATGTCCTGAATAGTGGGAAGTTCACATCTAGAGATGTGCTGGGCTGTGTGCACCCCTCTCTGTAGGTTCCTGCAATTAAGGAAAGTGCAGTTTACCAGGCAGTGATTCAGCCAGTCAGGATGCTCTCATTTGTGTTCCTGTAGAAAGTCCTTAGGATTTGGGTCCCCATCCCAAACTTCAACCGTCTGAGGTGAAAGAGGTGCTGTTGTGTTTTTATCACAACACAGCTAGTATATACAGACCATGTCAGATCCTTGGTGACCCTCTCAACCCCAGATCCATTGATGCCAATAGGGGTTAGCCTGTCTCCATTCCTTTTGTTATCCACAATTAGCTCCTTTGGTTTTGTGACAATGATTGAGAGGTTGTTTTCTGGACACCAGTCAGATGTTGTTCATACCTCAGATAGAGTCAGCAATCAAATGGTTGAGCATGGTGCGATGAAAGTGCTGAGCTGTGTATATCACAATGCAAGAAGCATCGTAGGAAAGCCAGATGAGCTCAGGACAGGGAATTATGATGTTGTAGCCATCACTGGGACTTGGTTACACCCAACAGTCTGAGAGATTTAGAGGAACAAATTTGTAGAGAGATCACAGACCATGCCAAGAAACAAAGGTTGATTCAGTTGGTGATTTTAACTTCCCAGATATTGACTGGGATTCCCACACTGTGAAAGGACTGGATGGGGTAGAGTTTGTCAAATGTCCCCATAATCAGGACGTAGAATTCCTGATGTAAAGTGTGCAATAAGCTGTTAGGAAATGATCCAGGGCTGATGACAGAAATTAGTGATCAGAATGCCATGAGATTCAAAAGTAAATATGGAAAAAAAGAGGTCTGGACCACGGGTTGATATTCTCAATTGGAGAAAGGTGAATTTTGATGGTATCAGAAAGGATCTGACAAGTGTGGTTTGGGACAGGCTGTTTTCTGGCAAAGGAGTACTTGGTAAGTGGGAGGCCTTTAGAAGTGAAATTTTGAGGGTGTGGAGTTTGTATGTGCCAGTCAAAATAAAAGTTGAAAGGTAACTGGTGCAGGGAACCTTGGTTCCAAAGAGATATTGAGGCCCCGGATATTTTGTTCCTCTAAATGCCTCAGACTGTTGGGTGCTGCCAAGACTCATTAACGACTGACTCATTAATCATCATTCCAATTCCTGAGCTCATCTGACTTTTTTTTTTAGTCGTCTTCTGTTGGTTCCTAAAAGCTTCCCAATAGTTTTTGCTCTTTTGTTTGCCCTCTCTTTGGCTTCTCATTTCAGCTATGGTTGTGTCCTCCTGCCTTTCCAATGCTTCCACTTCTTTCGTAAGTATCGATCACTCAACTCCCGAATTGCTTCCAGAAACTCCAGCCATTGCTGTTCCATTGTCACTCCTACTGGTTTTCCCTTCGAAGCAAGTTAGACCAGCTTCTCCATCATAGAAACGTGGAGAAGTTCAGCACAGAAACAGGCTATTTGGCCCATATAGTCAATGCCAAAAAAAACATTTAAGCTGTCTAATGCATCCACCTGCATTGTCCTCCATACTCCTACCATCCAGGCTCCCATCCAAACTTCTTTTAAATGGTGAAACTGAGCTCACATTCATCACTTGTGCTGGCATCTCATTCCACACTCTTGCGACCATTTCAGTGAATGGCTTTTCCACATGTTCCTGTTAAATTTTCACCTTCCCCACTGACCCACGAGCTCTGGTTGTCGTCCCACACAACCTCAGTGGAAAGAGCTGCTGGCATTGAACCTATCGTTTTCCTCAAAGTTTTGTACACTTCTAATAAATCCTCAAAGCAATGTATAATTTCCTTGTTTATGTTTAGAGCCTCTTTTTTAGGTGGATAAGATGATGAGGGGCATTGATCATGTGGATAGTCAGAGGTTTCTTTCCCAGGGCTGAAATGGCTAACACAAGAGGGCAGAGTTTTATGGTGCTTTGAAATAGATACCGAGGGGATGTCAGGGGTAAGTTTTTTTACACAGAGAGTGGTGGGTGCGTAGAGAGTGTTTCAGTTCCTGTGGGACCAGGCACCCATGCAGCTCATTGGGAACAGGGAATAATACCAATGGAGAGAGACAACTGAGCCAGATCACAGGTTGGAGATGGCAGAACTACCCCTATGTTATAGAGACAGGAAGAGCATCAGAGAGTTTGATTGACATTCCAGATACCAGCACTGTGCCCAGTTAGAAGATGATTTCTCTCTCCAACTTGGGTTGAACTTCACTGTAACAGTGTGATGTCAGCTCACACCTTGCCAACTCAAGTGATCTCATCTGAAATGTTGTCTCACACCCATTGATCGATTTTGTAAATCTTTTTACAGGTTCAATATGACAAGGGATTTGTCTACGGGAATCTCGAACACAACACACCAGTTTTGCTGTCTCTGTCCAGATATTTAAGAAGAGGAGCAAGGGATTCACTCGGTCATCAGACCAACTGGCGTGCCCGTCATTTTACACGGGGGGAACGCATTCACCTGCTCAGACAGTGGGAATGGATTCACTCGGTCATTTCAACTGAAGGTACATCAACAAGTTCACACTGGACAAGGCCATTCACCTGTTGTAAGTGTGAGAAGGGATTCAGTCAGTTATCCCACTTGTGGACACACCAGTCAGTTCACACTGTGCAGAGGCTGGTCATTTGCTGAATTTGTGGGGAAGGATTCACTCGATCATCTGACCGAATGGCACACCAGCAAGCTCACAGTGGAGAGAGGCTGTTCACCTGCTCAGACTGTGGGAAGGGATTCACTCACTCATCTAAACTGAAGGTACATCAGCGAGTTCACACTGGGGAGAGACCGTTTACCTGCTCAGACTGTGGGAAGGGATTCACTGGATGATCCCACCTACAGTTGCACAGGTCTGTTCACACTGGGGAGAGGCCGTTCACTTGCTCAGACTGTGGGAAGGGATTCACGTTTTCGTCCCAACTGAAGGTACATCAGCGAGTTCACACTGGAGAGAGGCCATTCACCTGCTCAGACTGTGGGAAGGGATTCACTCAGTCATCTTCACTGAAGGTACATCAGTGAGTTCACACTGGGGAGAGGCCGTTCATCTGCTCGGACTGTGGGAAGGGATACACTTCTTCGTACCAACTGAAGGTACATCAGCGAGTTCACACTGGAGAGAGGCCATTCACCTGCTCAGTGTGTGGGAAGGGTTTCACTCAGTCATCTGTACTGAAGGTACATCAGCAAGTTCACACTGGAGAGAGGCCATTCACCTGCTCAGTGTGTGGGAAGGGATTCACTCAGTAATCTGAACTGAAGGTACATCAGAGAGTTCACACTGGGGAGAGGCCGTTCACCTGCTCAGTCTGTGGGAAGGGATTCACTCAGTCATCTGTACTGAAGGTACATCAGCGAGTTCACACCGGAGAGAGGCCGTTCACCTGTTCAGACTGTGGGAAGGGATTCACTTGCTCATCTAAACTGACGGTACATCAGCTAGTTCACACTGGGGAGAGGCCATTCACCTGCTCAGTGTGTGGGAAGGGATTCACTCAGTCATCTGAACTGAAGGTACATCAGCGAGTCCACACTGGGGAGAGGCCATTCACCTGCTCAGACTGCGGGAAGGGATTCACTCGCTCATCTGATCTGAAGGCACACCAGCGAGTTCACACTGGGGAGAGGCCGTTCAGCTGCTCAGACTGTGGGAAGGGATTCACTTGCTCATCCCAACTGAAGGTACATCAGCGAGTTCACACTGGGGAGAGGCTATTCACCTGCTCAGACTGTGGGAAGAGATTCACTCGGTCATCTTAGCTGATGATGCACCAGTCAGTTCACACTGGCGAGAGGCCATTCGCTTGCTCAGACTGTGGGAAGCTATTCACTTCTTCGTCCCAACTGAAGGTACATCAGCGAGTTCACAGTGGGGAGAGGCCATTCACTTGCTCAGACTGTGGGAAGGGATTCACTTCTTCGTCCCAACTGAAGGTACATCAGCGAGTTCACACTGGTGAGTGGCCGTTCACCTGCTCAGACTGTGGGAAGGGATTTGCTCTGTCATCTCACCTACTAACACATCGGAGAGTTCACACTAGGGAGAAGCCGTTCACCTGCTCAGACTGTGGGAAGGGATTTTCTCAGTCATCTAAACTGAAGGTACATCAGCGAGTTCACACTGGGGAGAGACCTTTCACCTGCTCATATTGTGGGAAGGGATTCACTCAGTCATCCATCCTAATGACACACCAGCAAGTTCACAGTGGCGAGCGGCCATTCACCTGCTCAAACTGTGGGAAGGGATTCACTTGCTCATCTAAACTCACAGGAAAGAACAATATCTCTCCCATTGGATAGCTAGGCACCCCAAAACCCTGTTATTTCCAGTCATAAGCTAAACATTGCTGCTGCAGAGAAACCATTAGCTCAGCAGTGAAACATAACAGAGAGACAATTACGTTAGCAGTGAAATCTCACAGCATGTTCTACTTGTGACACACTAACGGGTTCACACAGGGAAGAAAGTTTCAATAAGCTGCATGCTGGATATTTGTACATCACTGTTGCTAAAGCTATTTTGAGAGTGACTATCAGTGCTGAACTCTGCAATTATTGCTGCTGCTCACCACATCCAGTTCTGGGCATGGGAGGAGTTTCTTCTACTGCATATTCACCTTTTAATGGGACTGGAGTTTAATATTGACTGGGGTGGAGTGTGGCCAGTGAAGAAGTGGAGCTTTGAGGCTTTAGCTCAAGTAGTTTTGGCAGATGGATTGTGCAATCAAGTCAATCAAGATTTGAAAAGCTCCTGGAGGCTGAGCCTGTCTGTGAATGGAGTAACAGCAGTTTCTGAGCTGCTCCTAGTTTTGTCCCTTTCCCCTAGTTTAAACTGAATTTAATATCTTCAGTTGCTGATTCTTGAAGGGGAACCATATATCTTTGAGGAGTGGGAAGTACTTGTCTGAACCTAGTGATAAAGGCAACGGGAAAGGAAAGATGCAAAAGGAAGGATCTGATGAAATGCCATTGTGGGCTGAAGATATTGCTTGGATGCAGTTCATTTAAAGACTAACTTGAAAAGAATAGTAATGAAATGATGCCATTTCTGAGAAAACTTAAGGATCTGGAAGCTCACGTCACTACACACAAAGAGGAATTGAAGATAATTAAGCAATAATTGCTTGAAAGTAAAATAAAGTAAAACTCGTTTGGAATGATATCGAAATAAGATTATAGACCTGGAAACTAGGTCTCGCCGAAGGAATATACAAATTGTTGGGCTGCAGGAAGGAGTTGAAAATGGAGATTTAACTGCTTACATTGGTAAGCTTTTTCATACCTTATTTCCTTCTATATTATCACAGCCGCCTACTGTAGAAAGAGCAGACAGAACTTTTACTTCGAGATCTCAAGATCCAAATAAACCAAGGGCTGTTCTGGTTTGTTCTCATTATTTTAGGATTAAAGGTCAAATAATGCGACAGGCAAGAAAACAGAGTTTTTAGATTTGAGACATCTGAGCTCAGTTTTTATGAAGATTTTTCTAAGGAGGTAATGGAACAAAGATTAAAATTTGCTCTGGTAATGAAACAGGCATATGATAAGAAATTGTTTCCTTCCTTGCGTCACCCAACAAGAATTAAAGTTTTTCCTCCTGATTCTCCTCCTCGTACATTTTGTGATCCTAAAGTTGCCCTGCCGTTTGTTTAAACTATACCTGCTGCGACTGCCGATTGAACTGTCTGGCATATTATCTGCATAATAGCATTTTGGAAAGAAGATTTATGAAGGCTACTTGGACATTTCATTGAGAGACGATTAAAAGAAGATTAGGGGACTTGTTTATTATTGCATATCATTGTTTTTTTGGTAAGAAGATTTATGGATCAAGTATGACTGTTTAAATGGTTATTTGGACATTCGACGGAGAAAAAGAACATAAAAGGACTTACTCCTTTAACCTAATATCTGGTTTGATATCTTTTGTGTTTTTTTTCTTAATTAACTAACTGGTAGTTTTTCCTACTAATGGGGCTACTTCCTTCTCTTATATATACTTAGCAGAGGTTTCAATTATTTTTATAATATTAGTTTTAAAGATTGGGTTGATCTGTTATTAAACACTATGCTTGGTTTCTCTAGGTAATATGTTTTAGATTTTAATAACTGCTTATTTTTTAAATTCTTTTCAATATATTAGAATGTTTTTTATATAATGAATATTATTGCATCTTATAACTGAATTTAAAGCTTTTTTTAGGGGATTTAGTGTTAAGTTTAAGATGGAGCTTTTTTTCTTTTTAAGAGATAATTTTTTGGTTTCCTCTTTGTTTAAAAAAAGATTAAATATAAACATGGGATAGTTTGTAGATGCTGGAATGTAAACATTTTCCTTTGTAGAGACTTTGTCATTCCTCTTACAAGGTCAGTGGGTTTCATTTTTTAACTGGGGGAGGGATACAGAACCTTTTTAAATCTTTTTTTTCGGACAGACAGAACAGTCTTGGCTGTGTTTTCTATCATAGGGTGCCTGCTTTTTCTGGGCTGTGGGGGGAGTAGGATGGGGTGAGAATTAGGGTTTTTTTCCCATTGGGTATTTCTGGAGCATGTGTGTTTTCTGTATGATTGTACTCTCCATCGCCACCATTTTTGATCATCCTGTATTGGTATGTGCCCGGCGCATGTGTAAAGTAGAATAAAATTATAGTATGGAATCTAAACAGATTAATGTAATAAGTTAGAATGTACGTGGTTGGAATCATCCTATCAAATGAAAAAAGACTTTTAAAATCATTAATCAATTTCAACCTGTTACAATTTTTGCCCAGGAGACACATATCAAGGCGGGAGATCAAAATAGGTTTTTTGGATCGTGGAAGACTTTGCAATTTCACTTCACTTCTCAAAGTAAAACTAAAGGAGTGTCTATTTTTATTAAATCCAGTATTTTGTTCATTCAAGAGGATATTAAGTCAGATTCTTTAGTGGATTTTTAATTGTTAAAGGAGTAATTTGTAACAGAAAAGCTGTTTTGGTCAATTTGTACGGTCCTAACTTAGATGATCTTTTTTTAAAAAATGTATTTGCTGTACTGCCTCATTTAAATGAATATATATTGATAATGGGCGGGTATTTTAACTGTTTAAATCCTTTGATTGACAAGAGCTCAACCAACCAGCAACTTCCAAATCACTCCGCATTACTTATTAATTCCTTTTTGACTGATTTTTGGATTGATTGAATTATGCAGATATTTACACCCTGATGATAGAGAATATTCTTTTTTGTCACGTTTTTTAGAAAATATTCAAAGATCGATTATATTATAGTTGACCTTTGCTTCTTGCCTAGTGTTAAGAATTGTGAATATGACACTATCGCTGTATCTGCTCAAGCAGCTTTCAGTTTGTCTTTCGAATTTGATGATGCCATCCTTGCCCACCCACCTTGGCACCTGTCTCAGACATCATTGCAGAATTCAGACTTTGTTAGCTTCATTGAAAACCAGGTAAAATAATTTTTTTCTTTTTAATGTTATAGGGGGTACGTCTAAATTAATCATATGGGATACATTTACAGCATTTTAAGGTGGTCAGATCATTTCTTATTCTGCTAACCTGAAAAAACAGACTAAAGTAGAATTAGATAAGATTACAAAACAAGTTACTTAGATAATATTTATGCGATTTTCCCTAATATTGACTTATTTAAACAAAGGATGGAACTTCAATCACAATATAATTTATTAACTCATCGTATTGAAGGCTATTTTCTTAAGCTAAAAAGTCAATTTTATATGTTTTGAGATAAAAATAACAAACTGCATCTCAATTAAAAATGGCCAGAGCCAAAAGGCAAATTTTGATAATCTGTAGGAAAGATGGTACCCTGGCTTGGGAATATGAAGACATTAATAAGATTTTTATACTGAACTTTATAAATCTAAATTTCCAGTAGATTCTTCGAAGTTTTTTTTTACGAAAGATTGTTTTTCCTCAAATTTCTGTTAAGGATCAAAAAACTCTTGATGCCCAAATTACCGAAGCCAAAATTCATAAAGCTATTTTTTCAATGCCATCTGGTAAGGCCCCTGGACTTGATGGGTACCCTGTAGAATTTTATTAAAAAATTGGAAAATTGCTCTCTCTGTTGTTACGAACCCCGTAACTGGGTCACTTACCAGCAAAGATAGAGAGGTCCGTTGAAGTCTGATGGTACTATTTTTAACAGTATTTATTGGTAAAAATAGACAAAAATAATATTGATGCAAACATACAGATAATATACGTTGTCAATACTAAATCTAAAAGTGCGGGTACAATAATAATCAATAAGAAATAGCTCTATCGTTGTCTAGGGGATAATGTATTGTCCGATGGAAATATAAAAGTCGCTCAGTTCATGCAGTTCATACAGGCTTCAGCCTTTGGGGACCGCTGGGTTTTCAATTGTTGGAGAGAGAGAGAGATTTTAGAAACTTGCCAGCTTTTCCTTTTTATGATGTTGATCCTTCGAAATTTCGTTGGTGGCCTCTTCTTCAGCTAAGCCGTTCTTCCGTGGTAAGGCCCCAATCACAGACAACGGGAAAGGACGTACGCGAGCCCTCCACCGGCTGTCGCTATAAAACGCTGTCACGGGATTTCTAGCGTTTCTCCTGGTGCGTTTAAAGGGGTTGTTCCCCAGACCCTCTTTTATCCTTACTCACGGGGTCTCAGATGTCAATCAGGTTGGGATGATGCAATCCCTCAACCAGCTCACTCTGGTCATTCCCTGAGGGCTTCAATGAATAGTACAGTACTCAATACACAATTCCATCTCCAAGAGACAATGGCCGTTATCCGTGGCTTTGTCTTGCTGAGGGGCCAGGACACATTCCAAAACCTTGAGGATTCACTCTCATTTCCTGGGTCCCAGACCCAAATTAATAGCGATCTTGCGATTCTCAAGAAGGAGGGGGCGTTGTGGCACATTCATAACACTGTATATGTAGGAAATGTTTAAGGACTCTTTTGTGAAAGGCGATTTACACTTTACTTTTTATGACATTTCTATTGCTTTAATTCTTAAAAAGGATAAAGGTCCTTCGGATTGTGCCTCATATAGACCTATTTCATTATTGAATGTTGATGCTCAGATCCTGTCAAAGATAACGGCCAATTGGTTGGAAAATTTTTGGGTAAAGTTATTTTTAAAGATCAAACAGGCTTTATAAACGGTCGTTATTCCTTTTCAAATGTTTGGAGATTATTTAACATTATATACCCATTTTCTTTTAAAACTCCACAATGTGTCATCTCTTTCGATGCTGAAAAAGCGTTCAATCGAGTTGCAGGAAAATGTATATTTAATGTTTTAGTGAAATTTGGTTTTGGTGTTAATTTAAATAATTGGATTAGAATGATATATAAAACTCCTATTGCCTCTGTTATTACTAAAATTGTAGATCTCTTTTTTCAGCTTTCACGGAGGACAAGACAAAGTTGTCTATTAAGTCCTTTGTTATTTAACTTAAAATTAGAATCCCTTGGTATCACTCTTCGTGAAGCTGAAGATATTCATGGGATTCTTGTGAATGAGATTTCTTTTTACGCTGATGATTTTCTGGTCTATGTATCTAATCTCAAGGAATCTCCCTGCCTTGCTAAAATAATTTAATGAATTTGGAGATTTTTCAGGATATAAAATAAATTTTTAATAAAAATGAACTGTTTCCTTTAAATGAATCTGTTTCTATATATGGTAATACTCCTTTCAACATTATGGATTCTTTTAGATATTTATGCGTTATAATCTCTAAAAAAAAATAAGGATCTTTACAAAGCTAATTTTGTTCCCTGAGTAGATTCTATGGAGTATTTATTTAGTGGATGGAACCCACTTACAATTTCACTTGTTGGTCACATCCATATAGTCAAAATGCTGATTTTACCAAAATTGTTATATTTATTTCAGAATAATACTGTTTTTTTGACGAAGATGGTTTTTTGATCGGATTGCTTCTTTATCTCATCTTTTATATGGAATGATAAAACACCAAGAATTAGTAAATGTCACTTACAAAAATTGAAAAAGGATGGAGGTCTTACTTCATCTCATTTAAGAATATTACTGGGCTGTTAATGTGCAATATATGTCCTTTTGGTTACACTGGATTGATCAGAATGAAAGGCCAATTTGGGTAGATTTGGAATTGAAAGCTGTGAAACAGTTTTATTTAACGTCGTTATTGGGAGCTGCTTTAAAATCAGCTATACAATTAGGTAAAGTTGATATTTTAAATTTATACCCTGTGATTAAGTATGCTTTACAAATTTGGCTCCAGTTCTGTAATTTTTTAATCTTAAAAAAATTAAACTTTGTAGTTTAATTTATTATAATTTTTTAAAACATTTTTTGAGTGATCCAATTTTTTTACTTTGGAGAATAAAGGTATTAATTCTTTTTTGGATCTATTTAAAGAAGATAGACTGATGCCTTTTGAACAATTAGTTGATAAATATTCTCTTTCGTACTCACACTTTTTACAATACCTTCAAGTTAAACATTTCTTATAAAAGCATTTAACTAATTTTCCTTACATATTGAATACCGGCTTGTTAGGTACTATTACGAGTATGAACCCTTTGATGAAGGGTTCAATTGGAAGAATTTATAAATTACTATCACAATGGGATAAGTGTCCTTTAAGATTAAACAAGATTGGAACTTAATTTGACTTTTATGATGGAGGACTGGACACGGATTCTGAAGTTGGTTAACTCTTCTTCGATTTGTGCTAGTCATGCACTGATTCAATTTGAAGTTGTACATCATTACTATTTGATGAAGGAGAGATTGTCTGAAATGTTTCCTGATGTTGATAGTTATTCTGATCGATGTAAAACTGAGACAGCTACACTGACACATATGTTTTGGTCTTGTTCTACGCTGGAACAGTTCTGGAAGTCAGTTTTTTTCTACAATTTCTAAAGCACTTAAAATTAATTTACATCCTAACAAATTAACTGTACTTTTTGGAATAATTCCTCAAAATATCCAAGCTATTTCTTTGTCTGACCAACATGTTATTGTGCTTGTTACATTGAAGGCCATTCTGTTGAAGTGGAAAGATACGTCGGCTCCCACTCTGTTACAGTGGTTCTTCCAAGTGATGATTTGTCTTAGTTTGGAGAAAATTAGAAGTTCAACCTTTGAACAATTAAAATGATGTATCAGACAGCTGCTGTACCCCTCCACCCCTAACCATGCTTCACTGGTTAATTCTCCCTTCTCTGCCCTGCTGTACAAATCCGTGTCCTTCTCTGATATAGAGGTTACTGACTACCCCCATCACTCTCAGCCCCTTCCTAATCTGCACATGACAGTGACAACTCTTTCCACCTCGGGGGCTTTGTAACAAACATAACGTTAGCAGCAATACCAGTCAGTGACTAATATAAAGAGAAGAATTGTTGCCTCCTGAAAGGACACGCAAGCGTCCGATTCAATTGACCAGATCCTCCCTTGTCTCCTGCTTCATTTGACCCGGGTCACGGAACGTCCGATCTCCCACTTTCTCACATCACCACCCTAACCTCCCCCCCCCCAATCGCCTACCTCTACCACCCACACGTCCACCTCTACCCACACACAGTCAGATCCCCAAACCCCTTCCCCGCTTTGGGAGCCACAACTAATTGATCTCACAGCCCGGGCTCGAGAGCAAAGCTAAAACAGCGGCTATGGTATTGGAGAGGGCGAAGCCTCCAGCCGCCCGACAGAGCTCGGTCCTGACCCCTTCTATCTGCAACCGGCCCCCGGTTTACACGAACCCGACATCAGCCATTTTCTCCCCGGAGAACCATGGCGACAACTGGGGTCAGCACTGCGCCTGCGTCCAGCAGGTAGCTTGGAGGTTGCCACAGCGCCAAGAGCGGTTGGAGGTCTTAACATCGCCACCGGTTGTCGGAGGTCTCCGCAGCGCCTCTGGTGGACGGAGTGATGACGGGGAATCAATCACAAACCCGAGGAAGTCTACAGATGCTGGAAATCCAAAACAACACTCACAAAATGCTGAAGGAACCCAGCAGGTCAGGTAGCATCTATCGAAAAGAGTCGACGTTTCCATTTGAGATCCTTCTTCAGGACTGAGAAGGAAGGGGAAAATATCTGAATAAAAACGGGACTGGTGAGGAAAGGGCTCGCTCGAGGGTGACATTTGAAGCTCGGTAGGAAGGAAATCTCAAGAGCAGAAGGAAAATATCTAATCGGAGAGGATATTAGACAATAAGAGAAAGGGACGGAGGAGTGAACCCAAGGAGAAGTGAAAAGCAGGTGAGAGGAATGAAATGTCAGAGGAAGTAAATTGTGAATTGCTGCCTCAGCTGGAAAGACTGTTTGGACAACGGAGAGAGTTCAGCTTTGCCGCCCTTTCACTGTGACACCCCCGAACTCCACACCAAATCCATCCAAACGAATCTGGGAGAATTTTAATGACCAGCAAATATAGTACAGCTCAGTAATCAGCTGTCTGAATAAATAACTGACTTTAAAGAGGAAGGGGTGTCTATGGTCCACATTGTCAGGGTGTTGAGTTTACCAGGAGACAAAGACTGCAGGGACCAGAGGTTTTCTGTTGACTAGTACACTGTGTGTATGACCCCGCTGGCAATTCTGGTATTAAGACCCGAATTCTGGTGTTGTGACCCACCACGCTGCTCACTCCACCAATAACACGGCACAGCCAGGCACATAACAAGGGAATTTACATCACACAACACCGGATTCAGTGATGAAACCCGTGATTAATGTTGTTGTCCCACTGAAATCATAAGAAACGTACATTTAGGTGTTTTTAAGTATAAACGCGCCCCCACAGGTGACGTCACACACTGAAACAGTTCAACGGCTGAGCTACCGATCACGAGACCCCGCCAGTTCCGCTGTGCTTTAGTCATTGGCCCGAGGCGATGTCAATCACTGTTTATGCCCCATAGCGAAGGCGGAGTAGCCGAGAGGGCATTATCGCCACTGATGTTGCCCGTTGCTGCGTTGAACTCCCCGTCAAAGTGGAAGAAATTTCAAAGTAAATGTCCCGCTTTTTGATTTATTTCCATTTCCCTCCGAGGGAAGTTGGGGAGTTTCTGAAGCGTCTCCTGCGGCCGGAGTCTGATGTATCGCTGAGAGATAGGAGGAGACCGCTCGGCCCGGCGGTTTGATGCCGGTTCCCCGGGGAGGGAGGGGGTATTTTATTGAAAGGATGAAGATGGTGTGAGAGGGGTCTGGCAGGATGTTTGTCCTGGTGGGGACTGGACAGCAGGTAGCTCGGCGGTTGCCACAGCGCCACGAGCGGCTGGAGGTCTTAACTACAACATTTTATCAATAATTCATCCCATCACATACACCCAATGGCCAATTTAGTACATACCTTGTGTACCTAATGAAGTGGCCACTGAATGTCTGAGCCCACGGTGCAGGCAAGCAGAGGTATTCACCACATTGGGTGGCAAACACTGTCTGACTGTTGACCTGCAAGTGGGGCCAATGGTCTGTGGAAAGTGGGGATAGGAGTGGTGTTGGGGGCCCGGGTCTTATTGAATGACAGGACGTGCTAGAGGGGCCGACTGGTTTGCTCCTGTTCCTGGTGTCTGTGTCTCTAAATTCAAAAAATAACTAGACCCTTCTCAGGCCTGCAGGATGTCCCAGTCGGTGTTGTAGTGTCCGGTGCTTGGAGCCCAGTTGTTCCCAAACTGTCAACAATTTGCCTGAGGGAACAAATCAACATTCCCAAGTCTGTTATTGACAGAAAATGTACAATTATATCCTGAAAATGACACCAACTGTATATTCAATCCCGAGAGTTTCGGGAGTTTGGAAGAAAATAAATGAGGGTCTGTGTGCGCCGTTCTTACCCGGGGTTTGTTTCCACGCCCTGATATCGATGGAGTGAAGAGGGAGTTCAGAACCGACACAGCGGAGTCCGATGCAGGTCGGACCGGGTAAGTTACTGGCTACACACCTCTCCGGAACAATCAGCACCGGAGAATTTAGAATAACGCCGCAGTAATCTGGGGCAGATCAGGGAAAATATTAAATTAAACAAACATGGGAACTTTCTGATCCGATCCCCTGACAGAGTGTGAAGGAGCCGCGGCGAAGAGTAGTTGCGGAATTTAAAATAAGCGAGCCGAGCCGGGCCCGTGTGGGTGGAAGCCGAGGAGGAGATCAATATCTGCGAACGGGGGAAGTAAATTTGCAACGAGCTTTGGAAACTGTCCATGGACAAAGTCGGAGACAGCGGGGCTGAGCGGTACCGGACAATGTGACCATATGTGAAGGGAACGCGGGAATCACTGTCGCTGAGAAAGTTGCCGAGCCTTTCTCGGCTTTGCTTATCAGTCAAAAAGCTGATGGGCAGAGATTTACATTGATTTTCCAAAGCGTTCTCGACCTCCTTCCCGAACCCTGCTCTCCGTACAGTAACGTTTCTCCCGGCATGGGCACCTGTGAGGCGCCAGCGATACCCAACAATGAGCTGCTCTCCATGTCCAGCATCCCCCTGCCCCCGGACCCACGGAGCGGTCGGACAGTAACTTACTCACTCGTTCTGTTGTTTTCCAGTGAATTTAGTGGCGATGCTGATCCTGTCCCGGGGATCACTCGCTACCTGGTAGCCATGGCAGCGGCGGATCTACTGACCATCGTGGTTGCAGTGATATTGTGGCGGCTCAGTTATTATTACTTCCCTGGACACCACCCCCGTGTGCAGTGTGATCTCTGCCCTGGGAGAGGAAGCCACAGACTGTTCTTCACCGTCACTTTTACTTTTCATTGGTTTGTCACCATCTGTTGTCAGAAGTGGAAAATAAAACATTGCACCGGGAAAACAGCGGCTGCTGTTCTGATAAAAACCGGCGTTTTGCTGTGTTTTAATACTGTGCCCCTCTTCTTTATATATCGTCCTGTGAAGGTGGTTAACAATATACCCAGGGACTGTTTTGAAATACAGGGCTACTATACGGATCCCGGGTGGGTGGGATATGACCGGTTTTCTACCATCCTAACGCCATTACTCATGTTCGTGTTAATACTAATGTTCAACGCTCTGACAGTCAGACACATTTTGGTGACTAGTCGTGTCCGTAAGGAGCTGAGGGGTCAGAGCAAGGCGGAGGACCGCAGTGACCCGGAGATGGAGAGCAGGAGGAGGTCTGTGATCTCACTTCTCACCATCTCCGGAAGCTTCATCATCGGTGGATGTTGTCGAATTCCTTTATCACATTATTGCCGGATTGGATCAAAATAATTACAAGGAATCTCAGTACATCTTTCAACACACTGATGTTGAACACGGAGACATACTGATGTTATTAACTTGTTGCACAAACACGTTTATTTATGGGGTAACTCCCTCCGTTCACAGACCTGTTCATCAGGGCTCACGTCAATTATTCAACTAAGTAATAAACAAAATATCTAAGCTCTTCTCGGAGGCGGTTGCAATCTTTTCGGTCTTGACACTACAGAACCGGCGGACATCGGAGAAGGTGGCAGCGGGGAGAGTAAATCTGATTTACAGCCCGAGAGACACTCCACAGAAACAGACTCTCCGTCATCTGCACCCCGCGACCTCCACTCCTAGCAATCCTTAAACTCATCCTACTTTCTATTTTCAGTTCCCCACCATATTCCCGCACTCCTCACCGCCTTTCGTTCTGAGAAAACGAAACAGGTTCTGGGGACATCCAGGACCAAATCGACAAAAATGCAGCTCATTTGTTACTTAAGCCTTTTGCATCAGAATGAAATGGAAAAGAAAGTCAACAGGAACTTACAGTAAAGCTTGCACTTGTTCATCGCATTGGACAACGATTTTACAGAGGAATGTTTAACAACACAAAACCCATTCATAATTGTGCAAATGTCTACGGAAACCTCCGGTGCCTACTCTTCTTCAAGGAAAATAATATCATCTGACTTCCTGATTTCTAATAAATTCCCATCCAATCAAATTGCTTATTGACTCAGCTCTGCATTCACTCCAGTAGAATCGCATGATTATTATATTTTTTTTAAATTTTTTATCTCAGCTAAAACTGATAAAAGTTCTGTTATAGACACCGACAAGCACACTCATTTAGAAAAGGCAATGGGCTGAACAGTAAGAACCTGACAGCATGGGGGAAACGGCAGGAGAGCAGGCACCAGCGAGAAATATGGGGCAGTGGAGGAGAAGCGAGGAGGGAGGACAGAATGGGAGAGGGAAAAGGTTGAGGTGGAAGTTGAAGAGATCGATGCTCATGACGTCAAGTTGCAGGTGACTCAGATGCAATATAAGGTGTGGATCCTCCAGCCAGACAGCGACCTCATCTTGTCAGTCGAACAATGAACCAGCATGTCAAGATTGTGATGACGAGTGGATTTTAAATGTTTGGTCATTGTGAAATACAGTTTGTTGCGGAGGGAACGAATGTGCTTGACAAAGCCGCCTCAAAATCTACATCGGGTCTCACTGATGTACGGGAGGCCGCTGGATACAGTAGATGAACCCTACAAACCCACAGGTAAAGTGTTGCCTGACCTGGAAGGACTGTTTGTGATCCTGAATGGAGCAGAGGAGGGAGGTAAATAGGAAGGTGTAGCACTTCCCTCGCTTGGGAGGACATGTTCCAAGAAAGGGATTAGTGGGGTGGGGCAAATGGACAGTGGAATCTCTGGAAAGCTGTGTTGGCGGGAGGGTGGGGGGGGGGGGAGATGGAGATAAAGGTTTGTTTGGTTTTTGGATTTGAGAGAAGTTGTGGAGAATGATGCCTTGGACGTGGAGGCTCATGGGGCTGCAGGTAAGGACAAGAGGGACTCTCAATGTTAAGGTGACTGTGAGATGGAGTGAAGGCGGATTTTCAGGAAACAGAACCGATTGGACTGAGATCAGCATCAATGATGGAGGAAGGGAAACACATTCTGTGGAGGACGAGACCATCTCTGACGGAAAGTCCTGGAAAGGAAAATCTCACCCTGTGAACAGATATGGCGGGCACAAAGAAACTGAGAAAAGGGAATATCTTTTTTTTTTTAAAAAAAAACAGGATTCAATTGGGAAGAGGTTTAGTCAAGATAGCCATGCAGATCAGTAAGTTTACAAAGAGAAAGTGTGAGGGTATTTTGTGAGCCCTGCCATCTGCCACTGACAGTGTCTTTCTCGGGTCAGCTGTCACGTCACCTGAATGCTCCAGGGCAGATGGTGGAGGGTTTTGCAGAGATGGCGAGTACTGTAGGGATCTGAGGGTTTTACAGAAATGGGGAGTTCTGTAGGGGTTTGAAGGTTTTTCAGAGATAACGAGGGGTATCAGGACGCTTCTCCATCACCGTGGATATGTACTTTACTTGTAGTACCAAAACCGTAATAACGTCTGTAACAAAATTAAACCCATATTGCATAAGAATGTTTTGCTGATAATGTTTGTGCAACATTAGGCTGAGTGAACCTGAGTCCCTAACTGTAGGCCAGAGTCCCTACACTGAATTTCATCTGCCACTTCATTGCCTGTTCTCCAAACCTGTCCGAGTCCTTCTGCAAAAACCTGCTTTACTCTAAGCCACCTGCTCGACACCTACCTTCATTTCAACTGCAAAGTTGGCATCAGTTCTCCCATCCAACTGTCGATATCTAAAATGAAAAGAAGCAGTCTCAATACCGAACCAGCAGAACACCATTAGCTACCGGCAGCAAATAGAATAGGTTTGCATTTTTCCGGCTCTTTGTCTCCTGCCAGTAAACCAATCTTCGATCGATGATAGTTTCTTTACTGTAATACCCTGAGGTGTGATCTTGTTCAGCAACTTCAAATGCAAGATCTTGTTAAAGACCTTCTGAAAATCCAAGCAAACAACATTCACTGTCTCTCCTTTGTCTATTCTGCCTGTTATTTCATCAAAGATTCCCAACGGATATCTAAAAAAAAGATTTCCCCTTTAGGAAACCATGCTGGCTGAGGCCTATTTGATCATTTAACGCCAAGTACTCCGAAAACTCATCCTGGACTCCAACCTCTGACGTCAAACTAACTGTCCTACTTTCTTCTGCCTCCTTCCATTCTTAAAGAATGGAGTGACATTTACAACTTTTTAGTCTGCCAGAACCATTCCCAAATTTAGTGATTCTTGAAAGGCCATTACACATTCTTTAATAGAAACATGGGGCGGGGGTTGGAGGAGGGAAATTCTTCACTCAGAGGCAGTGAGAATATGGAATGAGATGCCAGAGCAAGTGGCAGGGTCGATTTCAACAATTAAGAGAAGTTTGGATGTGTTCATGGATGCAAGGGGTATGGAGGGATAAGTCTGCAGTGTTCTATCACTCAAATCCCTTCACAAACTCTTCAACCACCCCTTTCTGAACACTGGAGTGCTCACAGCTGCTGCAGGAGTCTTATTTACCTTCAGCCCTTTCAGCTTACAAAGCACGTTCTTTCCTTAGTAATACCATTTATACTTACCTTTCCCAATACTTTTGAATTACAGTATTGGCATGTTTTTTGAGGGTGGAAAGGCGATGTCAGAGTACGAAATGTAGGGGGGACAGCAGAGGAAGAAGTGAGACGAATATGAAATATAAGACCATAAGATGCAGGAGCAGAATTAGGTTACTTGGCCCATCAAGTCTGCTCCGCCATTTCATCATGGCTAATCTAATTTTCCTCTCAGCCCCTATCTCCTCCGTTCTCCCTGTATGCTTTCATGCCCTGACCAATGAAGAATCTATCAAACTCTATCTTTTTGAGAAACATACAAGAATATGGGATACACGAGATACTGCAGATGCTGGAAATCTAAAGGAATACACAGAATGTGCTGGAGGAGCTCAGCAAGTCGGGCTTGGTTGGGAATAACTCTTTCAGGCCAAGACCACTCATCAGGACACTTGATACTGAGGTATCTTGAATATCGACAGACAAGAAATTAGAAAATAGTGTCAAATAGTGAAAAGGTTTGACAAAATTTACTGCAAGCCTTGAAAAAATATGCCAAGCAGAGCTCAATAGTCTAACAAATACAACAATGGGAATAAACACTTTCACTATACTCATAAATGGCTTCATTGGGAAAAATCCCTTGGTCCTATTCTGATCTGGAAAACTTACAAAGAATAAAAACAACTGAAATGACAAATTTAGAAAACAGTATTTACACTGAAACACACTTAGATTAACACTACCTAGAATTACAGGCAAAAAAAAACTGGCACAACAGTCAGATAAGTTTAGACAAGGTTCCAAACGGAAGGTTAGTTAGGAAGTTTTAATCATTAGGTATTAATATTGAAGTAGTAAAATGGATTCAACAGTGGCTAGATGGGAGATTCCAGAGAGTTCTGGTGGATAACTGTTTGAAGGTTGGAGGCCGGTGACTAGTGGTGTGCCTCAGGGATCTGTATTAGGTCCAATATTGTTTGTCATAAACATTAATGATCTGGGTGATGGGGAGGTAAATTGGATTAGTAAGTATGCAGATGATACTAAGGTAGGTGTCATTGTGGATAATGAAGTAGGTTTTCAAAGCTTGCAGAAAGATTTAGGCCAGTTAGAAGAGTAGGCTGAATGATGGCAGATGGAGTTTAATGCTGATAAATGTGAAGTTCTACATTTTGGTAGGAATAATCCAAATAGGACATACATGGTAAATGGTAGGGTGTTGAAGAATGCAGTACAACAGAGTGATCTAGGAATAATGTTGCGTAGTTCCCTGAAGGTGGAATCTCATTTGGATAGGCTGGTGAAGAAAGCTTTTGGTGTGCTGGCCTTTATAAATCAGAGAATTGAGTACAGGAGTTGGGATGTAATGTTAAATTGTACAAGGCATCGGTAAGGCCGAATTTGGAGTATTCTGTACAGTTCTGGTCACTGAATTATAGGAAAGATGTCAACAAAATAGAGAGAGTACAGAGAAGATTTACTAGAATGTTACCTGGGTTTCAGCACCTTAGTTACAGGGAAGGAAAGGTTGAACAAGTTAGGTTGTTATTCTTTGGAGCATAGAATGTTGAAGTGGGACTTGATAGAGGTATTTAAAATAATGAGGGGGATAGATCGAGTTGACGTGGATAGGCTTTTTCCATTGAGAGTAGGGGAGATTCAAACAAGAGGACATGATTTGAGAGTTAAGGGGCAAAAGTTTAAGGGTAGCACGAGGGGGAATTTCTTTACTCAGAGAGTGGAAGCTGTGTGGAATGAGCTTCCAGTAGAAGTGGTAGAGGCAGGTTCAGTATTGTCATTTTAAGTAAAATTGGATAGGTATATGACAGGAAAGGAATGGAGGGTTATGGCCTTAGTGCAGGCCAGTGGGACTAGGTGAGTGTAAGCGTCGGCACGGACTAAAAGGGCCGAGATGGCCTGTTTCCGTGCTGTAATTGTTATATGATTATATGGTTATGAAACACCTAAATGTATCTTTTCTTCAAAAATAAGCAGGATTCAACACTCCCTGTCAGCATATGCAATTGTGATATGAAGAACACACCAAAAAACTTAATAGAGAGGCCAACTCAGAAAAGTGAATAATCACTTCAGGAAAATGTTAACCAGTGGGATGAGTATGACCCTCCATGGGAGACATCCCAACAATCTGAGCAGATAAGATATTTGTCAATGAAGCATCAAATGCCCGACTCAAAGTAGGAGATGCTTCACAGGAAGAGAGATTCCTTGTGGAAATACAGGACCGGGTGGTTAACATAAAAATTAATGAAATACATAAAAGACTATCAAACAAAGTGATAAATGAAGAAAATGCCCAGAGAAACCAGACACAATCCAATGCATTTTGGGATCCTGCAGCAATTTAACTCAATCTGATTGCTTACAAAGGTACAATCAAGTGGCAAATATCCTTCACCAACAGCTTGCTTTAAGCTCATGAATGACCACTGTAAATTCAAGCCCAATCCAGTTTTAGAGTCAAAATCCTACAAAGTATATGATAATCAATAGATTATTGCAGATAGGACAATCCATAACAACCATTCGGATATAATATTACAGGATAAACAAGCAGGAACAACTCCCTCAATAGAGGAATAGACAGAGTGGACAGCCAGCCTCTTCTCCAGGGCACCACTGCTCAGTACAAGAGGACATGGCTTTAAGGTAAGGGGAGGGATGTTCAATGGGGATATTAGAGGAAGATTTTTCACTCAGAGAGTGGTTGGTGTGTGGAATGCACTGCCTGAGTCAGTGGTGGAGACAGATACACTAGTGAAGTTTAAGAGACTACTAGACAGGTATATGGAGGAATTTAAGGTGGGGGGTTATATGGGAGGCAGGGTTTGAGGGCCCCTCAATAGATAAACCCATCCCAAACACACACATGTTCCTTGACCAGTGGAGCACCTCACAACAGACATTGTTTGTGTCATCAGTCAGACAACCAAATTATTTTCTCTGTCAATCAGCTTCCAAATGTTGCTACTCTGTCATTCGTTGCCATACCCCGCTGCTGATTCCCTTCTCCCTATCATACGTTTTACCACAACCACCACCCAGAGCCTCAAACTCTGCCCTGTGCAGACCCACCTCTGGTTTCTGACCCTGCTCCATTGAACATCCAACTGATGGTTTCCCATTCAGCTTCCAGTCTTTAGAGGGCAGTGGTGTTTTCTAACAACCCTTTAGAAGTAGGGGAAAATGACTATTAATGTGTAAGTTCGCCCTGAATATGAAGGTTAACTCCTCATATCATTCTTCATCAGCCCAGAGATTTGAGGGGGCGCAGAACATCTCAGATAGAACTGCAGTCAGCTCGACTTCTTCAGTCTGCAGAAAATTCAAGGGAAACCTCTTCACCCACAGAGAGGTGACTGTTTGGAACCGAGCACCACAGGGAGAGCGAGAGATGAACAACAGGGGAGGATTTAAAAGGAGCATCGTGGGACTGAATAACAGGCAGTGTCCAGCTGGCCTGAGTTGTCTCTCTACTGTACACTGTGTGTGTTTGTTATAAATTCACTTAATACCAGAGACAGAGTTTAAAATAAACTGATTGATTTGTCTCAGATCCAGAATATTAAACTGCAGTTACATTAAAGGTGAATGTGCAGCAGAAGAAACTCCTCCCATGCCCAGTGACCAGGGTGCAGAACTGGGTGTGGTGAGCAGCAGCAATAATTGCAGAGTTCAACACTGACAGTCACTCTTGAAATTGCATTCAGCAACGGTGATGGACAAATATCCAGCATGCAGCTTATTTAAGCTTTCTACCCAGTGTGAACCCGGTAGTGTGTCACAAGGACAGATTACAGAGTGAATCCCTTCCCACATTCACAGGAGGTGAACAGCCTCACCCCAGGGTGAACTCAATGATGCACAATTGGTGGAGATGGACGAGAGAAACTCTTCCCAATGTCTGAGCAGGTGATCGGCCTTTACCCAGTATGAACTCGCTGGTGTCTCAGTAGATGAGTTGATCGTGTGAATCCCCTCCCACATTCACAGCAGGTGAATGGCCTCTCCCCAGTGTGAACTCGCTGGTGTATCAGTAGATAAGATGACCGAGTGAATCCCTTTCCACATTCACAGCAGGTGAACGGCCTCTCCCCAGTGTGAACTCGTTGATGTGCCAGCAGATCAGATGAACGAGTGAATCCCTTCCCACATTCTGAGCAGGTGAATGGCCACTCCCCACTGTGAGCTGACTGGTGTGCCAGTAGTTCAGAAGACTGAGTGAATCCTTTCCCACATTCTGAGCAGGTGAACCGCCACTCTGCAGTATGAACTGACTGGTGTGCCAATAGGGTGGATGATCGAGTGAATCCCTTCCCACATTCTGAGCAGGTGAATGGCTTCTCACCACTGTGAACTCGTTGGTGACTCTGTAGGTTGGATGACTGAGTGAATGTCTTCCCACAGACTGAGCAGGTGAACGGCTTCTCCCCAGTGTGAACTCGTTGGTGACTCTGTAGGTTGGATGACTGAGTGAATGTCTTCCCACAGACTGAGCAAGTGAATGGCCTCTCTCCAGTGTGAACTGATTGGTGTGTCAGTAGGTGAGATAATAAAATGAATCCTTTCCCGCAGTCTGAGCAGGTGAACGGCCTCTCCCCAATATGAACTCGCTGATGTTTCTTTAGGGTGGCTGATCGAGTGAATCCCTTCCCACAATCTGAGCAGGTGAACGGCTTCTCCCCAGTGTGAACTAACTGGTGTCTCTGTAGGGTGGACGAGTGAGGGAATCTCTTCCCACAATCTGAGCAAGTGAAATCCCTCTCTGCACTGTGAACTGACTGGTGTATCAGTAAGACGGATGACTGAGTGAATCCCTTCCCACAGACTGAGCAGGTGAACGGCCTCTCTCCAGTATGAACTCGCTGATGTACCTTCAGTTTAGATGAGCAAGTGAATCCCTTCCCACAGACTGTGCAGGTGAACGGCGTCTTTCTAGTGTGAACTGACTGGTGTCTCTGTAAGGTGGAAGAGTGAGGGAATCTTTTCCCACAGACTGTGCAGGTGAAATCCCTCTCCCCAGTGTGAACTGACTGGTGTCTCAGTAGGACAGATGACAAAGTGAATCCTTTCCCACAGTCTGAGCAGATGAACAGCCTGTCCCCAGTGCGAACTCGCTGGTAAACCTGCAGGTTGGATGATTGCGTGAACCCCTTTCCACATTCTGAGCAGGTAAATGGCCTCTCTCCAGTGTGAACTCTCTGATGTACCTTCAGTTGCGATGAGCAAGTGAATCCCTTCCCTCAGTCTGAGCTGATGAACGGCCTCTCTCCAGTGTGAGCTCTCTGATGTACCTTCAGTTCAGATGAGCAAGTGAATCCCTTCCCGCAGTCTGAGCAGGTGAATGGCCTCTCGCCAGTGTGAACTCTCTGATGTTCCTTCAGTTTAGATGAGCAAGTGAATCCATTCCCACAGTCTGAGCAGGTGAATGGCCTCTCCCCGGTGTGAACTTGCTGGTGAGCCATTCGGTCAGATGACTGAGTGAATTCCTCCCCAGAAATTCAGCAGATGACTAGCCTCTTCCCAGTGTGAACTGACTGCTGTGTCCACAGGTGGGATGACTGACTGAATCCGTTCTCACCCACAGAACATCTGAATGGCCCTACCCAGTGTGAACTTGCTGATGTATCTTCCGTTGAGATGACTGAATGAATCCCGCCCCACAGTCTGAGCAGGAAGGATGATCAAGTGAATCCCTTGCTCCACTTCTTAAATATCTGGACACTGACAGCAAAACTGGTGTGTTGTGTTCAAGATTCCTGTAGACAAATTCCTTGTCATTTTTTAACCTGTAAAAAGATTTACAAAATCCATCACTGGGTGTAGGAAAGCATTTCAGATGAGAACACTTGAGTTGCCAAGGTGTGATCTGGCATCACGCTGTCACAGTGAGGTTCAACCCAACTTGGAGAGAGAAATCAGCTTCTAACTGAGCAGTGATGTTATCTGGAATGACCATGAAATTCTCTGATGTTTTTCTGTCTTTATAAGAATGGGTACAGAGGGGATGTCAGGGGTAATTTGTTACGCAGAGATTGGTGATTGCGTGGAATTGTCTGCCGGTGATGGTGGTGGAGGAGGATACAATAGAGACTTTTAAGAGATAACTGGACAGGTATATGGAGCTCAGAAAAATAGAGGGCAATGGGTAACCCCATGAAATTTCTCAAGTAAGGACATGTTCGGCACAGCTTTGTGTGCCAAACAGCCTGTAGTGTGCTGCAGGTTTTTTTTTCTATATTTCTGCCATCTCCAATCTGTGACCTGGCTCAGTTGACTCTCTCCATTGGTATTATTCCCTGTTCCCACTGAGCAGTATTGGTTCCTGGACCCACAGTAACTGAAACACTCTTACGCAAATAACCTTTGTTGATGTGCAGTTGGTATTTTCTTTTATGTACTGTTAATTTAAAGTGCCACAGTTTTAACGCCACATAGGCATCTCATATTCAGATGTATGGTTGGTCTGCACAGCTGTTGAAGTGAATTAGAGTGAATGTTAGTATTATTTCAGGTTCTTGTCACAGTCATTGAAAAGTACAACACAGAAACAGACCCTTTGGCCCATCCAGTTTGTGTTGAACTATTTAAACTGTCTACTCCCATACCCCTACCATCCAGGTACCTATACAAGCTTCTTAAATGTTGAAATTGAGCTCGCGTGCACCAGTTGGGCCATCTGTTCATTCCACACCTGGAAGATCGCCTGCGTGAAGAAGTTTCCCCTCATGTTCCCCTTAATGTTTCACCTTTCACCCTTAACCCATGGACTCTGGTTGTAGTCCCACCCCATCTCAGTGGTAAAAGCCAGCATGCATTTACCCTACTTATAAGCTTCATCATTTTGGTATACCTCCATCAAATCTCCCCTCACTCTTCTACATTCCAAGAAATAAAGTTCTGACCTGTTCAATCTCTCCTTATAATCAAAGTCCTCCAGACCTGGCAACGTCCTTGTGAATTTTCTCTGAACTCTTTCAACCTCTTTTACACCTTCCCTGTAGGTTGGTGACCAAATCTGCACACAATACTCCAAATTAGGCCTCACCAATTTCTTGTACAAAGTCAACATCTCCTGTACTCAGTACTTTAATTTATGAAGGCCAATGTGCCAAAATCTTTCATTCCATTCCTATCTACCCATGACACCACTTTCAGTGAAATATAGACTTGTATTCCCAGATTGCTTTCTTCTACAACACTCCTCCATGCCCGACCAGTCACCGTGTAAGACCTACCATGCTGGATTCTACCAAAATGCAACACCTCACACTTGTCTGCATTAAATTCCATTTTCCATTTCTCAACACGTTTTTCCAGCTGATCCAGCTGTTCACACTGCAAGCCAAGATAGTCTTTTCACAGTCCGCTAAACCCCCAGTCTTGGTTTCATCCACAAATTTACTGATTCAGCTAACCATGTTAACATCCAGATTACTGATGCAGATGACAAACAACAACAGATCCAGCACTGATCCCTATGGCACACCACTAGTCACAGGCTTCTAGTCAAAGAGGCAGCCATCTGCTACCACACTCAGGCTTCTCCCAAAGACTGTGCCTCATCCAATTTACCATCTCATTTTGAATGTTGAATGTGCGAACCTTCTTGACCAATCTCCCGTATCAGACTTTGTCAATGCCATGCTAAAGTCCATGTAGACAACATCCACTGCCTTGCCTTCATCCTCTTTCCCTATAACGTCCTCGAGAAACTCTATAAGACTGGTTAGACATGACCCATCATGCACAAAGCCATGCTGCCTTTCCATAATCACTCCACTTTTATCCAAATATCTGGTTCCTGCACATACATTCCAATAACTTCTCCACCAGTGATGTCAAAGTCACCAACGTATAATTTCCTAGTTTATTTTCTTGAACAGCTTACCAACATTGGCTGATCTCCAATCCTCCATTCCCTCACCTGTCACTGAGGATGATTTAAATATCTGTGCTTGGGCCCTGACAATTTCTGCACTTGTCTCCTGCAGGGTCCTAGGGAACAACTTGTCAGTCCCTGGGTATTTATCCATGCTAATTTACCTTAAGACAGCAAACACCTCCACCTCTGTAATCTGTACAGGGTCCATGAAATTAATGCTGCTTTGTCTCACTTTTATAGACTGTGTGACCATCTCCTGCCTGGAAATCTTTTTGCTCTTAACATAACTGCACATTCCCTGAGGAGTCTCCTTCACCTTGTCTGCTCGGGCAACCTCATGCCTTCTTTCATTAGTGTTCATTTGAATTTCTTATAATTAATAAGTACTCCCATGTGTTCCTATCTGCCTGCACTTGGGATGCACCTCCTTGTTGTTTTGATCTGTGAGAGGAAAGCCAAAGGGGTGATAGAGGATTCATGAGTTTGGGGAACAAAACAAAAATGTGTCTGATATCCCAGTGGCAAGGTTTGCTGGTGCTGCACGGTGGGTGGGGTCTGTGAAACAAAAGTTGCAGGGGATTGGGAGCTGGAATAACAGAACAGATAGTGGAGAGGATGTGGAGACAGATGTTGTTCAGACGTGATACAAAGTCCCTAATGAAAACCTTGAGCATGGTGCAGTGAATAGTCTGAGCCCTGTATATTTCAATGCAAGGAGCATTGTAGGAACGGTAAATGTATTCAGATCATGGATCAACACCCGGAATTAAGATACTAGGATATGGCAACTGTGGACTGGGACAGGCTGCTTTATGGCAAAGGTGTGCTTGGTAAGTGGCAGGCATTCAATGCAAATTTTTGAAAGTACAATGTGGGTATGTCCTTGTTAGAATAAAAGGTAACGATAGAAACTGTAGGGAACCTTGGATTTCAAGAGATATTGAGACCCTGGTGAAGCACAAAATGGAGTTGCATAACAGGGATAGGCAGGCAGGTTCTTACAGAGTATAAGAAATGTAAGAGAAAACATAAGAAACAAATCAGGATGGCTGAAAGAAGGCATGAGGTTGCCCTCGCAGAAAAGATGAAGGATAATCCTAAGGGTTAATCAAAGCAGGCGTTTTCAACTGATGTTAAGTGGGATGACCACCAGAGGTCATGTGTAAGTGGGGAAGGTGAAAATTTCATGGGAACATGAGGAAAACCACTTCACTGAATTCATTGTGAGAGTGTGGTATGAGATGCCAGCAGAAGTAGTGAATATTAGCTCAGTTTCACCATTTAAAAGTGTGGATAGGAGCCTGGATGGTAGGGGTATGGAGGGTGATGGTCCTGGTGCAGGTAGTTGCATTAGACAGCTTAAATGTTTTTTCGGGATTGACTAGATGGGACAAATAGCCTGTCTCTGTACTAAACTTCTCCATGTTTCTGTGACAGAGAAGCTGGACAAACTTGTTTGGAAGGGAAAAGGTAGGAGTGACAACGGAGCAGCAATGGCTGGAGTTTCTGGGAGCAATTCGGGAGCTGAGTGATCGATACATCCCAAAGAAGTGGAAGCATTGGAAAGGCAGGAGGGCACAACCGTTGCTGAAATGAGAAGCCAAAGCCAACATAAAAGCCAAAGAGAGGGCAAACAAAAGAGCAAAAACTATTGGGAAGCTTTTAATAACTAACAGGTGACAACTAAAAAAAATAGTCAGATGAGCTCAGGGCACGGAATGATGACATTGTAGTTATTAATGAGTGGTGATAGCAGCCAACAGCCTGAGGGATTGTGAGGCTCAAAATATCTGGGGCCTCATTATCTCTTGAAAAACCAGATTCCCTGCACCAGTTACTTTTTAAACTTTTATTTTGGCAGGCACAGACAAGCTCTACACCCTCAAAATTTCACTTCTGAAGGCTTCCACTTACCAAGTACTCCTTTGCCAGAAAACAGCCTGTCCCAAACCACACCTGTCAGATCCTTTCTGATACCATCAAAATTGAATGTTCTCCAATTTAGAATCCCAATCCATGGTCCAGACCTCTCCTTTTCCATATTTGTTTGGTATCTCATGTCATTATGATCACCAAGTGCAAACTGTTCCCCTACACTAATTTCTGACACTGGTCCTGGATAATTTCCTAACAGCTTATTGCACACTTCTATGTCGGGAATTCTATGTACTGATTTAGGGTACATTTGACAAACTCTACCCCATATAGTCCTTTTACAGTATGTGAGTCATAGTCAATATATGGAAAGTTAAAATCCCTCATTGAATCAACTTTTGTTTCTTAGCATAATCTGCAATCTCTCTACAACTATTTTCCTCTGAATCCTTCAGACTGTTGGGTGCAACCAAGTCCCAGTAATGGCCACAATATTATAATAATTTCCAGCACTGATCTCATCTGGCTTTCCTATGATGCTGCTTGCATTGTGATATACACAGCTCAGCACATTCATCGCACCATGCTGAACTTTTGGATTACTGACTTTGTCTGAGGACTGAACAACATCTGTCTGGTGTGAAGAAAACAACTTCGCCCTTAATGTCACAAAAACAAAGGAGCAGATTGCGGACTACAGGAGGAATGGAGACAAGCTAACCTCTATTGACAGCAATGGATCTGGGGTTGAGAGGGTGAACAGCTTTATATTCCTCAGCATAAACATCTATGAGGATCTCACATGGTCTGTACATACCAGCTGTGTGGTGAAAAAGGCACAACAGCGCCTCTTTCACCCCAGATGTTTGAGGAAGTTTGGTATGGGGCCCCAAATCCTAAGAACTTTCTACAGGGACACAACTGAGAGCATCCTGACTGGCTGTGTCACTGCTTGGTATGGGAACTGTACATCCCTCAATTGCAGGGCTCTGCAGAGAGTGGTGCAGAAAGCTCAGCGCATCTGTAGATGTGAACTTCTCACTAGTCAGGACATTTACATAGACAGGTGTGTAAAAATGGCCCTAAGTTACCCCAACTACAAACTTTTCCAGCCGCTACAACCCGGGAAATGGTACCTCAGTATTAAAGCCAGCATCAACAGTCTCCAGGACAGCTTCTTCCACCAGGACATCAGACTGATTACTTAAAGCTGACACAGATAAAATTGTATGTGATATTGACTGCCCTGTTGTACACACTATTTATTATATGTTATTATGAACTCCACATTTAGATGGAGATGTAATGTAAAGATTTCTACTCCTCATGTATATGAAGGTTATAAGCAATAAAGTCTATTCGATTTAACCTCTCCACTATCTGTTCAGGCATTCTGACTCCAATATCCACTACAGCTTTAAGTTTAACCACACACCCTCTCCCACCACACACTTGCAAAAGTAGGAGTTACCACTAGGATATTGGACCTCTGCTAGTTGTTAGTTTTACGTCCTGAACCAGTGAATTACCTATCACCCCCTTGACTTTACTCAGTTAGGTAATTTCCCCCCGCCCCAACAGTTTACAAAGTGGTCTACCGGTTGTTGTGGGGGATGGCCACAAGAGTACGCTGCGATGGGTACTTAACTTCATTCCCCTTCCTGATCCTCACCCATTTTACTGTGTCCTGCACCTTGGGTGTAACTCACCTCTCTTCATGTCATATCTAACACCCTCCGACTCCAGGATGATCTGGAATTCATCCATTTCCAGCTCCTTCAAGTGCAGGGTTACAAGCTACAGCTGGATGCACATTTTGTAGGTGAGGGCATTAGGGACACAGGAGAACTCCCCACCAGCCCACCAATGTCCCCTCTAATTCATAATGACCAGTGTGCATAAAAGTCTTCTGCTGCGTAGTTTTTAACCTAGTGACAACAACATGTGCACACTAAATTTTATATAGGGAGGTATTCATTTTAACAGTTAGCAAATCACTGTGAATAAGAAATTTGAACTCCTTTGGGTTTATTCCAGTTCATCTGCACTCTCGCACAGCCACTGTAGCAGGCCTGTGGTGGATAATAAAGGATTTTCTCGCAAGAAAATCCATCCGTATCAGAATCAGAATCAGACTTTAATCGCCAAGTACCTATGCACAGACAAGGAATTTACTTCCTTGAATTATGTGGTTTGCTTTCAAATTGACACTTTAAAATGCCAGATTTCTAAATATCACTCCAGTTCTTCCCACTTGCAAATTCTCCAGCAACTTTTGTATCACCAGAATACAAACAGGTAACACAAGTTTCTGTATTTTACATAAATATTTCCCCTGAACCCTCCCCCAGGTGACTGACGGTGGTGAACTCAGTGATGGCAATGCCAATGAATATGAAGGGAAGGGCAGTAGTCTGTCTCATTGGAGTCTGTCACATTTGTGATGTTAAAGCTACCTGTTGCCCAGGGCAAAGGAGTTTAATATCATTATGTCCCCAGAGCGAATGGGTCTAAACCTGTTCTCACGGGTAGAAAAGTCCTGAATAAGAGGAGGTAGAACAAGGGGCACACACAAAATGCTGGAGGAACTCAGCATGCCAGGTAGCATCCATGGGAAAGAATATTAATGTTGAGTTCGTCCAGCACTTTGTGCGAGTTTCTTGGATTTCCAATACAAAAAAAACACAGAAAAAAAACCCCATAAAAAACCAACAGCACAATACAGGCCCTCCGACCTACAATGCTGTGCCGAACATTAATTACTTTAGAAATTACCTAGAGCTCCCCATGGCCTTCTATTTTTCGACGTGCCATGTATCTATCCAGGAGCCTCTGAAAAGACGCTTTCATCACTGTCGCGGGCAGCCCATTCCACGCACTCACCGCGTAAATAAACTCACCCCTCGTGGTGATATCACGTATCTGAACGTGTTGGAGTGTTCTGAGCATGCGCAGAAATGAAGAATGATCGAGGAGCATGGTGTTACGTTGCCATTAAATAAAAGTTCAATGCTTCCAGAATATGGTTTGTTATGAGTAACCCACGGTACGTTTAAAGAACACAACACCCCTGACATCTCCTTCGTAACCACTTCCAAGCACCTTAAAACTGTGCCCTCTCGACAGTTTTTCTCTTGTTTGTGATTGGAGGTGGAACAAAGGTGATTTTCTCAACTGGTGATGTAAAAGATTTTGTTCCCTTTCTCCGAGTTCCTAATCCTTGCATTTAGATAGCTGGAGCTCAGCTCTGTCTGAGAGATCCATCGGTTCCCATTCCCTCATCAGCCGGAAGCTCCCCGGGGGCCAAGTACGGATCATAGGGTTGAGAGAGAGGGACTGCGGGTCACGGTATCGGCAGTTCACAGCAATTAACCCGTCGGCGTTGAAAACCTCCAGAATTCGGAGAATCCGTCTTACCTGCTGCTGAACTTCAGAGGCCATTTGTGTACTGCGCGCATGCGTGATATTCGTTTACATCGCATCCCTGACGCCTGCGCATTTGATCGGTGCTTCGGCGACGGTGAAATTTATAACGCAGGGATTTTTGGGTAATCACTGTGCCATTGGAAGTTTCCGCAATCACAGGTTCCATGTCCATACCTCAGTTTATTTTGTGTGTATAGAAAATTCAGCAGCTGTTTTAACGCGGAAAGCGGCTCCCATAACAATATACTCAATATCAACGTGTTTCTTATGCCAAAGTACAATCCTCTTACAAATGCAGATATGAAACACAAGATTTTGTGGTTAATTGAAATGTAGACACACACAAAATGCTGAAGGAACTCTGCAGTTCACACCGCAACTGAGCAGAGGAGTACACAGTCTAGGCATGCTGAAGGCGCTCGGTCTGAACATTGTCTGTTTGCTCCTCTCCACATTTGCTGCCTGATCTGTTGATTTCCTCCATTATTTTGCAGAAAATAACCACTTTTTTTCTCAATCAAACAGTTTCAAAATGTTTCTGATCTTTTATTTGTAGCCACATCCTGCTGATCTGATTCCTCTTCCTCCTTCTTGTAAACTCTAGACCCTATCTCTCTCTGGAGCCCCAAAGCCCTGACTCAGGCTGGCAACTCCTTGATTTCTGACTCTGCTCCATCGAAGATTCACTCGCTAGTCTGCTGTCAGACTTTAGAGGCGCATTGCAACAACACAGCTGTCTGAGGCACAATCCTTTGAAATGAGTGAAAATGACTCAAAACGTTGAAAAGAGCGGAGAAGAAGGAGTTTAACCACCTTAGTCCAGAGCCCTGAAGAACGTGAAAACCACAGTGAGCTCATGGTCTTATTCAGCCTGGACAAAATCATGCAGGAAATTCATGCAGGTGTATAGGATGATTGGAGGCATTGGTCAAAGCATAGCCAGAGACTTTTTTCCAAGGGCTGAAACGGCAAACCAAGGCGGCTTAGTTTTAAGCTGCTTGGAAGTAGGTACAGAGGAGATGTCAGAGCTAAGTTTTTTTAAGCTAAGAGTGGTGTGTGTGTGCGTGTGGGATGCACTGCCAGCGACGGTGGGAGAGGCAGATACAATAGGGTCTTTTAATAGACTCTTAGATAGGTACATAGAGATTAGGAAAATAGGGGGCCAAGCGGTAGAGTAATTCTAGGCAGTTTCTAGAGTAGGTTACATGGACAGCACAATACTGTGGGCCGAAGGGCCTGTAATGTGCTGTAGATTTCTATGATTGTATGGAATTCAAGGGAAATCTCCTATCCCACGGAGTGATGACTAGTTGTAACCTGTCATCACAGGGAGAGTGAGAGGGGAACGGCAGGAATAGATTTTGATATACTGGTATATAACAGAAACATGGGCAAGGACCAGATGGGTCGAGTGGCCTTTCCACCGTACACTCTGTGTATGGTAGAGACATTAAGTACATGTGGCACGTGATTTGATACAAAAATGATTTATCTTTCACAGATCCACAATATTAAACATCAGTCTAGTTCAAGAATAACATCAGCAGAACAGACTCCTCCAATGCTCAGTGACCAGGGTTCAGTCCTGGGTGCGATGAGCAGCCGCAAGAACTGCAGAATCTGACAGTAACAGTCCCTCATGAACCTGCAGCTGCCTTCAGTCACCGTGATGGTTAAACATTTAACACGGAGCTGATTTGAACTTCCTCCCTGATGTGAAGTTGCTGGTGTTGCAGCAGCTGGGATGATTGAGTAAAACTCTTTGCTCACTCCGGACAGAAATGTGGCCTCTATTTATTGTGAACTCACCGGAGCATCACAAGTTAGGTTAACTGAATGAGTCTCTTCACACACACGGAGCAGGTGAACGGTCACTTCCCAGTGCGAAGATGCTGGTGTAGCTGCGATGGCCGACTGAATCCCTTCCAAAATGAGAGCCAGTGAATGACATTTCATCTCTATCAACGCCATGGCAATGTATCCAATCAGATCACGGACATCGACACGATTTCAGTCCGTCCTTGTAGCGAGTGGGTCGCTGTCTTCTCCAGCATCTCCGAATCGAGTTCAAGGATCGGTGGCATTCAAGCGCTGGTGAACTGACGTGCTGTTGTGTTTGTGATTCCCATACACAAATCCTTTGAATTTTCTACACTGTTAAAAGTTTACAAAAGCACGTCAGTGGGTAAAGGACAATATTTCAACTCAGATAATTTTAGTCTCCATGGTCTCCATTCTGATAAAAACACTGTCACAGCTCAAAACAATTTGGAGGAACAAGACTTCATCTTCTAACTGGCTACAGTTCTGGCATCAGGCACAATATCAAACGCTCTGCTTCCCTCTCTGTATCAAAATGGATCAATTCTCCCCTTCATCAGTCTGTGACCTGGCTCAGTTTGTCTGTCTCCTTCGCATTCTGAGCATGCGCCACACACCGACTGAGATTACATTTTATTTACACGGCTGCGACTAGAGACTTTCTGATTATTATGACCCTCCTGGTAAACTCAGAGTCAGTAATGAGATTGAACCTCAGGAGTAGGTGATTAGGCTTTTTCGTTGGAGATCCATAAACAGCCGGTAGCGTGTGGCTGGATGAGTGGGTCGTTTTCAGACTGGAAGGAGGGAGCGTTTGGAGTTCCCCAGAGATCAATCCCTGACCACAGTTGTTCACAGTTTAATGGCCTGGCGGAGGCAGCGAGATGTGAGATGTCCCAGTATGCTGGTGACGCAGAAAGAGTGGAGTTGGGGGAGGGAAGGCTATTCACATGCAATTTCGTAGCTTTGCAATCAGTACATAGTGCACTGTGGGGCTGCAGTGGCGGGTTCCATTGCTGGGATCAGTGCACAGTCACTGTGGGCTATGAGGATTTTGTGAATAAAGCGCCATTCTCCAATTAAGAATCTCAAGCCGCGTAGTAAGCCTATCGTTTGTACATTTATAATGTATTTATGGCATTGTGATAACCAGATACTATAGCCCTCCACGACCTCTGTATCCAGTCTTTTCAATATCCGACTTTATTCGTAAATTTGGCCAGCGGACCATCAATACTGTCATCCGATACATTGACATAGAACTCGCTAATAGAAAAGTAAAGCTTTTTTTTTTTACTAAGTACCCTCTGGCTTCTAAGCAAACAACGTTATTTTACTTGCTTGCTTATTATATTTAATGATAATTAGTGAGTGCAACCGTGCAATACTTTGCCATGTAATTAAATTAAGTATTATATGTTTTATTGTACCAGTTGTACACTGAAATGTAGTGATAGGCTATAAGTTTGGTAATGACTTAACTACCACTATATTTCTGTGTGTGTGTGTGTATATATATGTATATATACACATATACATATATACAAAGTATATAGGAAGTCCCGCTCAGAGCGGATAGTTCAAAGGTTAATTTATTATCCAAGCAGGTATCCATAAACAACTCTGAGTTTATTTCTTCTCCAGAGAGCCACGAGATAAAGAAAGAACATGTAAGTCGATCAGAGGGAAACGTCAAACAGTGGTGGGAGGTGAGTGTTTGGGGCAACACGGGGCTGCATAAGATGGAAATTAATTCCATAGAGGATTAACAAAGAGGTTAGAGAGTATTTGTTATAGAGAGTGCAATGAAGATTCACCAGACTGGTCCCTGGAGTGGTGGGTCATCATATGGAGAAAGATCAAATGCAATAACCCTTTTATTTAGAGAATCGAGGACTGAGGTGAACACATTGAAAAGCACAACCAGTTGAACCAGGGATCCCAGTCTCTGGAAAAGGGGATGGACTGTCCGGGACTGAGATGAGGGGAAATGTCTCCATTCAGAGGGTGGTGAATGTCAGTAAATCCCCACCACAGAGGGCAGTGAAAAATCAGTGATTGTCCTCACATAAAACAGAGGCCGGCAGATGTGTGCAGACCGAAGGGATCGAGGAAATGTGGATCGGGCAGAAACATGTGTCTGAGATGGGAGAGCAGCCATCATCTTGTTGATGGTTAGAGCGGCTGAATGGCCACCCCCTGCAGTTTCTCACTTGATGTCTCAGTGTTCCTGTCCAGTGAGGCCGGAGGAATGTGAATAGAAATTAGTGTTTATAAACATAAACTGATTTAAATGAAACCTGAACATTTCCTGTTTGGGTCTGAATTTTGTGTTGGATTGGGATGGGAATCGAGCCCGTGACTCTGTGACTTGGGGGTGGAGGGAAAGGGACGTGGAAGACATGGAGGCAAAAAACTAAAAACGTATCTGGTGGAAATATGGAATAATGTGGGAAATGCGGCGGATGGGTCGGGCAGCGTGTGAGGGGCTAGGAGCGGAGTCACCGGTTCAGCTGGGAGACCCTCCACCCGTCACCTGATCCCGTTTCCTGTTCACGTTTCTCTGCAGATCTGCAGCATCTGCGGGTCACTGCTCTACGTGTACGTGTAGTTTCATCTTTCACCCGTTCAGACAAGGCAGTGAGATCTGGATCTGTCACATCCTTCCTTGTTTTTTTTTCCCCCTGCAATATTTTCAGCATGTTTCATTCCACTGTTTGTACCTGCTGAAGTGCAGCCAATGTTTCTGTATGTATGACCCATTTATGTGAGAATTTAGCCTTTTGATTTATCTGAGCTTCTCATAAATGTGAACAGTTCAGCTAAGCTTCACTCCAGAATTTCCAAAGCAACAACCCAGTCAAATAGTTCCACACAATTAAAATAGTTTATTACATTTTTATTTTTTTTATTTTGTACTACTTACATAATTTAACTATTTAATATGTATATTATTATTTTAAATCACAATTGTCAAAATCTATTGTTATGAATTAGGTTCTGCGACTGCCGCAGAGACAACAAATTTCATGACATATGCCGATGCTATTAAACCTGATTCTGATATTGATATGGGAGACCCACCACCGATCACCTGATCCCAGTTACCACAGATCGTAATGTGAGATTGAAGCATTTTCTATTCATTTGTATTCCTCAGAAATGCAACAGTTAAGTTTCCTTCTGAGCTTCCAAAGCAGAATCTCAGTCTGTCTAATGTAAATAAATATTATGGCTGTAGAGAAAGTGCAGTGCAGATAGACATCTGGTGCAGGGTCATGTTGGGTTACGTTGTGAGGTTCAGTCTATTTTATCATTCAGTTGGCTTCTAACCGCAGACAGGAAGCCGTCCTTGAGCCTGGTAGTACACGCTTTAAGGCTCTTGTATCTCTTCCCCGATGGGGGAGCGGGTTTGCAGCAATAATGTCCAGGTTGTGAGGATCTTTGACTACATGACCTGCTTTTCTAAGCCAGGCGTAGTGTAGGAAGAGTCCATGGAGGGAAGGCTTGTTTCTCTGATGTTCTTTGTTCTACAAAGTTCTCTGCAGTTCTTTGCAGTCATGGGCAGAACAGTAGCCATATGAAGGCATAAAGTATCGACAAGAAGCTCAGAGACCTCGGCCTTTACTCTGCCTTGTGTACCTGGATCCCGGACTTCCTGTCAGATCGTCGGCAGGTGGTAAGAGTGGGCTCCCTCACCTCTGTTTCTCTGACCCTCAGCACAGATGCCCCTCATGGCTGTCTCCTTGGCCCCCTCCTTTACTCTCTGTGCACCCATAACTTGTGTCGCCACTTACAGCTCTAATCTGCTAATTAAACTTGCTGACGACACGACATTGATTGGCCTAATCTCAAATAATAACTTTCAAACGATCAAACGCCTCCTGACAAGGCTCGGTCCAAACAAACTTTTCAATCTTCTTCAGGAGATTAGTCAGAGGAAGAGCCATACCAGCAAAGTTCTTAAAGAACTTACGATAATATCCAACCATTTCCAGAAACCTTCTAAGAGCCTTTTTAAACAACTGGAATAGGAAGTTCAGAATTTGGGAAGCGGCCTGGTCGAGGGAAGTGCCTGGTGTGATAAGTGCTAGTCTTTGGCTCGAGAGATTCTGGCAGTTTTGACATTTGGATTGTGCAATCAAGAATTGATTAGCAGTTGATTGGCAATCAAGATTTGAACAGCTCAGAATAGCAGAAAACAGCTGATTGGGCAATCGAGGCCAGGTGACCAAGCAGCTTGCAAATTCAAACAAATTAAAAGAGGGAGATCTCCAGTGGAGCGGCCTGTCGGGCACGGTCTAGTTGAAGGAAGTGTCTGGTGTGATCAGTGCTAGTCTTTGGCTCGAGAATCTTCGGCGAGGAGGCTGAGGGTGGAGACTGCACCACAAATGGAGAGGGTAAAGACTGCACCACAAATGGAGAGGGTAAAGACATGACTGCTAAGCTGATTCACTATGCTACGTGCATGATGTGGGAGGTCAGAGACACTGGTGGTGCCCCGGCTGCTGCAGCTGTGGAAAGTGTGTCCAAATTCAGCTTCACCGAGGATACCGGAAGAGAGAACGGGGGCGACGATGAGGAAGGAAAGGATGCTTGAAGTACAGGAGACCCCAGGGGATGTACCTCTCATAAACAGGTTCACCCTCTTGGAAGCTGTCAGGACAGAAGATACTGGCAGGCTGAGAGGCGGACAGGTCTGCGAGTCGAAAATTGGTGCAGAAGCACAGCCGAGGAGTCAGACATCAGGAAGAGCCGTGGTAGTAGGGGACTCCATAGTGAGAGGTACGGAAAGGGGATTCTGCGGCAACAGGCGAGATTTAAGGATGTCCTGAATCCAGGACATCACGGACCGATTGTAGGGAATCCTTAAGCGTGAAGGTGAACAGCCGGAAGTGGTAGTGCATGTCGGCACAAATGACATCGGGAAGAAAAGGAAGGACATTCTGCAGCGGGAATTCAGAGAACTCGGAAGAAGGCTGAAAAGCAGGACTTCCAGGGTGGTTATCTCCGGCTTGCTTCCAGTTCCTCGTACTGGAGAGGTCAGGAACAGGGAGATAATGGATCTGAATGTGTGGCTGAGGAGTTGGTGCAGAAAGCAAGGATTTACATTCTTAGACCACTGGGGTATGTTTTGGGGTAAGGGTAAATTGTACAAAAGGGACGGGTTGCACTTTAATGGGCGGGGGACCAGCATTCTGGGAGGCAGGTTTGCCACTGCAACGTGGATATGTTTAAACTAAGTAGTGTGGAGAGGGTATGAACTGGAAATATAAAGATGGAGTTAAAGGGAAAGTTAAAAAAGAAAAATTAAAGAGGACAACATAATGAATGGAGCAGAAAGCTCAAGGAGAGATCATACAGTATGGCCAAGTGAAATAAGAATTGATATGAAAGGTGAGGGGACTAACGAATTAAAAGTATTATATATGAATGCACGAAGTATAAGGAATAAAGCAGATGAGCTTGAGGCTCAGTTGGAAATTGGCAAGTACGATGTTGTGCGAATAACAGAGACATGGCTTCAAGTGGACAGGGCCTGGGAAATGAATATTCAAGGATATACATGTTATCGAAAGGACAGACAGTCGGGCAGAGCGGGTGGGGTGGCTCTGTTGGTGAGGAATGATATTCAGTCCCTTGCGAGGGGAGACATAGAATCAGGGGATGTAGAGTCAGTATGGATAGAACTGAGAAATTCTAAAGGTAGAACGACCCTAATGGGTGTTTATCTGCAGGCCCCCAAACAGTAGTCTGGATGTAGGGTGTAAGTTGAATGAAGAGTTAAAATAGGCATGTCGCAAAGGTAGTGATACAGTTGTCATGGGGAATTTCAACATTCAGGTAGACTGGGGAAACCAGGATGGTACTGGACCACAAGAAAGGGAGTTTGTGGAGTGTCTCCAAGATGGATTCTTAGAAAAGCTTATACTGGAGCCTAACAGAAAGAAGGCAATTCCATATTTAGTGTTGTGCAATGAACCGGATTTGATCAATCACCTCGAGGTAAATGGGCCACTAGGAGGTAGTGACCATAATATAATGTTTTAACCTACAATTTGAGAAGGAGAAAGGAAAACCTGATGTGTCAGTATTACTGTTGAACAAAGGGAACTATGGAGCTATGCGGGAGGAGCTGGCCAAAGTTCAATGGAACAATACCCTAGCAGGGAAGACAGAGGAACAACAATGGCAGGTATTTCTGGGAATAATGCAGAAGGTGCAGGATCGGTACATTCCAAAGAGGAGGAAAGATCCTAAGGGGAGTAAAGGCTTCCGTGGCTGACCAGGGAAGTAAAGAACAGTATAAAAATAAGAGAAGTATAACATAGCAAAGATGAGCGGGAAACCGGAGGACTGGGAAGCTTTTAAAGAGCAACAGAAGATTTTAAAAAAGGCAATACGCCGAGAAAAAAATGAGGTACGAAGGTAAACTAGCCAAGAATATAAAGGAGGATAGTAAAAGCTTCTTTAGGTATGTGAAAAGCAAAAAAAAAAATAGTTAAGACCAAAATTGGGACATTGAAGACAGAAACGGCTGAATTTATTATGGGGAAACAAGGAAATGGCAGATGGGTTGAACAGGTACTTTGGATCTGTCTTCACCAGGGAAGACACAAACGATCTCCCAGATGTAATAGTGGCCAAAGGAACTAGGGTAATGGATGAACTGAAGTAAATTTATATTAGGCAAGCAACGGTGTTGGACAGGCAGTTGAGCCTGAAGGTTGATAAGTCCCTGGGACCTGATGGTCTGCATCCCAGGGTACTTAAGGAGGTGGCTGTAGAAATCGTGGACGAATTGGTAATCATTTTCCAATGTTCTATAGATTCAGGAACAGTTCCTGCGGATTGGAGGGTGGCTAATGTTGTCCCACTTTTCAAGAAAGGAGGGAGAGAGAAAACAGGGAATTATAGACCGGTTAGCCTGACGTCAGTGGTGGGAAAGATGCTGGAGTCAATTATAAAAAAGGAAATTACGGCACATTTGGATAGCAGTGGAAGGATCAGTCCGAGTCAGCATGGATTTATGAAGGGGAAATTATGCTTGAATAATCTTCTGGAGTTTTTTGAGGATGTAACTATGAAAATGGACAAGGGACAGCCAGTGGATGTAGTGTACCTGGACTTCCAGAAAGCTTTTGATAAAGTCCCACATAGGAGATTAGTGGGCAAAATTAGGGCACATGGTATTGGGGGCAGAGTATTGACATGGATTGAAAATTGGCTGGCTGACAGGAAACACAGAGTAGTGATTAATGGGTCCCTTTCGAAATGACAGGCTGTGAACAGTGGGGTACCGCAATGTTCGGTGCTGGGACGGCAGCTGTTTACAATATACATTAATGATTTAGATGAAGGGATTAAAAGTAACATTAGCAAATTTGCCGATGATACAAAGCTGGGTGGCAGTGTGAAATGTCAGGAGGATGTTATGAGAATGCAGGGTGACTTGGACAGGCTAGGTGAGTGGGAGAATGTATGGCAAATGCAGTTTAATGTGGATGAATGTGAAGTTATCCACTTTGGTGGCAAGTGCAGGAAGGCAGATTACTATTTAAGTGGCGTCGTCAGGAAAAGGGGAAGTACAACGAGATCTAGGTGTTCTTGTACATCAGTCGATGAAAGCAAGCATGCAGGTACAGCAGGTAGTGAAGAAAGCTAATGGCCTGCTGGCCTTTATAACAAGAGGAATTGAATATAGAAGTAAAGAGGTCCTTCTGCAGCTGTACAGGTCCCTGGTGAGACCCCACCTGGAGTATTGTGTGCAGTTTTGGTCTCCACATTTGAGGAAGGACATTCTTGCTGTTGAGGGAGTGCAGCGTTGATTCACAAGGTTAATTCCTGGAATGGCAGGACTATCATATGTTGAAAGATTGGAGCGACTGGGATTGTATACACTGGAATGTAGAAGAATGAGAGGGGATCTGATTAAAACGTATAAGATTATTAAGGGATTGGACACGCTGGAGGCAGGAAGCATGTTCCCGCTGATGGGTGAGTCCAGAACTAAAGGCCACAGTTTACGAATAAGGGGTAGGCCGTTTAGAACAGAGATGTGGAAAAACTTTTTCACCCATAGAGTAGTGGATATGTGAAATGCTCTGCCCCAGAAGGCAATGGAGGCCAAGTCTCTGGATGTTTTCAAGAGAGAGTTACATACAGCTCTTATAGATAGTGGGGTCAAGGGATATGGGGAGAGGGCAGGAAAGGGGTATTGATTGTGTATGATCAGCCATGATCACAGTGAATGGCAGTGCTGGCTAGAAGGGCTGAATGGCCTGCGCCTGCACCTGCTGTCTATTGTCATTTTCTGCGATATTTTGAAAATCAAGTCGTCAAGTCACTTATATTGTCATTTCAACCATAACTGCTGGTAGGGTACATAGTAAAAATGAGACAACGTTTTTCAGGACTATGGTGTTATATGACACAGTACAAAAACTAGACTGAACTACGTGAATATAAAACAACACGGAGAAAGCTACACTGGACTACAGGCCTACACAGGACTGCATAAATTGCACAAAACAGTGCTGGCATTACAATAAATAATAAACAGGACAATAGGGCAAGGTGTCAGTCCAGGCTCTGGGTACTGAGGAGTCTGATAGCTTTGGGGAAGAAGCTGTTACATAGTCTGGTCGTGAGAGCTCGAATGCTTCGGCTCCTTTTTCCAGATGGCAGGAAGGAGAAGAGATTGTATGGGGGAACATGGGGTCCTTCATAATGCTGTTTCTTTTGCGGATGCAGCGTGTAGTGTAAATGTTTTTGATGGCGGGAAGAGAGACCCCGATGATCTTTTCAGCTGAACTCAGTATCCGCTGCAGGGTCTTGCGATCCGAGATGGTGCAATTTCCGAACCAAGCAGTGATGCAGCTGCTCAGGATACTCTCAATACAACCCCTATATAATGTGATGAGGATGGGGGGGGGGGGGGAATGGAAGACAAGTGTGTGCGCTGGTGTTTGCTTTGCCCTCGCTGTGTTTTTAGTTTGTGTAGTTACGTATGTTTCGTTTGTTAATAATTTCAGAGAGAGACACGGATTTCACACCGGCCATGTGGATTCAGGATTAAATGGATAGAAATATGAGCGTATCTACACCCGATACGATAAAACCACGATTCAGAGGTATTAGGAATTCGGAATTGTCATTTTGGAAGGCTGGTTATTTTAATGAGCACCAGAAGCTGCTCTGAACACTTTTAAATGCTGGTTTTAAGTTGTAGGTCTCCATTGGAAAACATGTTTTTTCAGTGTAGCATCTGCCCTGTAATATGTAAATGACAGGTCAGTTTAGATAACGTGGCGGTATAGTCAATAGCTCAGCGATTTGCTTATGTCATCAGCCCTAGTTCCCAGCTGCTGCTGGGTGGTCAGATTAAATCGATTATTTCCCTCAGACCTATTTCTCGGAACACTGTAAATGCAGATTCCAAAAGTTGTAATTTCCACCCTCCTGGCCGGACGCGACTGCCCGCTGTCTTCCAGCCACTATTCAGTCTATCTACTACATCACCTGCCTTCTGTTAGAAGCCAAATCTGAATCAACGCAGGATTACCTAGATCCCATGCCCCCTGACTCTAGGAATTAATACGCCTACATCGACTGTTCAGATTATTCTGTTTGTTTTATTTTCACTTTTACAAATAATTCAATTTGGCTCATACAGGACAATATACCTCTCAAAGAGCCACGTTGTGTCTCGGTAGCCAGACTACGTTTCTCCAAATACTCATAAATTCCATCTTCAATTATCCTCTACAATAGCTTACCCACTACTGATGAAAGACTGACTGGTCTATGCTTCCATTGAGTATCCCTATTATCTTACTTCAACAAATGAATAACGTTTGCCGCCATCTAATTTTCTAGTTCTACTTCCGCGGCCAGGGAAAACACAAATATCCTGTCCAGAAGCACAGCAATGTTTTCGCTTCCCTTGCCAAATCAACTGGACTATATCCTTTCCGCAACCGGGGAATCATCTATCATAATGTTCTGCAAGTTTTAAGCGCATCCTCTTTCTTAGCGTCGGCATGTTCTAGCATATCTGCCTTTTTTACGCTGTGTTCACGTGCATCAATGTGTTCAGTAAGAAGATTCACTGCCTCGTTGGACTCCAGACACATGTTTTCCTCTTTTACCTCTGATCTGCCCACACTCTCTCCAGTCACCTTCCTGTTCTTCACAGTACAACACACCAAGGACTTCTCAATTTCCCTTCTAAATTCTCTAAGTTCATTCTTAAATTCTCTCCTGTCTATATTGTGACCCTCCATAACCCTACCTGCTTCTTTCTCCCTATATCTTAAGTACCTTTCATTCTTCCTCTTGACGAGTGGTTCCAACTTTGTTGTCACCCAGGGTTACCTTATGCTGTCATCCTTGCCCTGCGACGAGAGAAGCCCTTTCTGAACCTTATGTCAGTGCTCCTTAAACAATCTCCACATATCTGTTGAGCATTTCCCTGAGTACATCATTTCCCAATGTACGTTCCCAAGTTCCTGACAGGTCGCAGCATAATTCGCAGACATCTAATTAAACACCCGCCATGCTCCCTGGTCCTGCCCATGTGCAAGGTAAATAGAGGGCAGATCTGCCTTATTGCTCTGAAATGCTGACCCACCGAGAGATCTGTCACCTGATACGTTTCCTTTACTAATATTACATCCGCTATGGGCTGTTCGCTAGTCCGCCTGACTTCATGTAGTGACATGAATCATTCCTGGACACAACTAAAAAATTATGACATACCTGGACCTTTTACTCTGGTGAGGTGCAAAAGAATATTGTGGAAGTTTCAGTTACCCGTGCCAATAACATGGCCGATATCCAATATCTGCTTCCCGATCTGTTCTTCACCATTCCCGTTGCACTTATTTGATTGATCTGGCGGGCGGCTGTATAGAATTCTCCAAATGGGGTGATCGAGTTCTTCAAATTTCTGTGTTAGTCTCACCATCTATTACTAGGCAAACGCTCCACGTTCTCCCTCACTGCATCTGCGATACTATCCCTGATTTGCCCTGATAATGACCCTGTCCCATTATCAACATCGAAAACATGGAGTGTCCTGAAGCCATCCCTGCCCTTGTGACAGTCGCGTGTCTGTGATAGATTGGAACACACTTCAGACAATGTAACAATCAGGCCAGCAGCATTGAGCGTTTGTATTCCTACCTCAACTGTATGAAGTCAGTAATCTTCCGCGAATTCAGCTATTTCCGGATGACCAGGCACATGATTGTTTGAAATTATGATATATTTGCCAAACCTGTTCATTCTAAAACGGCTTTATTTGAAAACTCCGCTGAATTGCCATTGGACACGGGCGTCATCTACACAGATGGCCATTTAATGTAAACACATACTTCATTCCATTCCTCAGCTCTTCTCTGAATTTCCTTTGTGTCAGTGTATAGATACAAGTATTGGTGCACATGCTGAGAATCTGCAGCATGTACCCAAATTGTTGTAGGATGTATACCGGGGAACTCAAATATCTGTCCTGGTAAAAGTAGTTTTGCTTTTGCCAGTTCAGGGTATGGGCTACATGCGGAATCCAAAATAATATGAAATTAGCTGATATAGAAAACAACAAAATCATCGATTTTCTGCGTTTTTCCACTGCTTCATCTTTCTGATTGTCGCTGCTGTGCCGAAGCCTTCTTCGGGCTCTATTTGCCACGACGATATGTCTTACGGTTAACCCGTTAAACACCAGGATTAAGCCGATTGGTAGCAATGGTGTTAAAATACTGAGCAGTAATTGGTATCCTCTCCACACGGGTGAAGTAGCGTATTCATATGTGACGGTGCACCGCCACGGCGTGTTGTCAATGATGACGTAAGGTTCAACGGCAAAGTATAACGGGACACATCTCCCGCAGCTCCCTATAACCACGGCCACGATAACCAACGTTGCTGTTCTCTCAGTGCAGTATCGCTCCCGCAGCTTTTGGCAACATATTGCGATGAAGCGATCTAAGGTAAAACTGACCGTAAACCAAACCGAACAGTCCTGAGTCATAGCAACAAATACAAGAGTCAGAGCGCATACAGGAGTGATGAGCAGGGATCTGGAATAAATGTAGATATTGTTTGTCTGTTCCACTAAAGCGACAACTGTAACCACCATCAGATCCGCTGTTGCCATTCCAACCAGGTAACGGGTGATGCATTTGGAGAGTCCGCATTTTCCCCGAGAAAGGATCACAATCGCCGTTAAATTAACTGCAAAAATTTGGAAACAAAATAGAAATACGGTCAGCTCCCTGAATGCTCCCATTCTACCGATGATAGCGATGGAGGGTACGGTCTGTTTGGAAGTGGAGCGGGAATCCAGTGTGTGCGGTCTCCGTCGCTGCATTTCGGCTGGAGGACAATGACGGACATGAATTTCAGCGGATTGGCAACCATCCCACAGTTTAGAGCGAGACATCCAAGTTCCACGACTCACGTACGGCTGAGCAGTGGATCGCTCCTTTGAACAACACTATTTCCTTATTAGTGGTGAAATAGCTGAAGGGATTGTTTCTAGCGGTGACAAATTGGAGACAAGGAGATATAAAACACGAGCTCTCATTTACTGACATACAGAAGAACAGACCTACGAGACGAAAATAGACTGGACCGTCATTTAAATGAGCTGTCACGTTGTTATAAAGTCGAAGTGTTTACACTGACAGAGACTCGAGCCTAGAAGAGCAGAGACCAGCATCACTTCAGAAAGCCTACCGAGGTGAAATTATGAAACATCGACAATATCGACAACAACTTAATTGACAAAAGAAAAAAAATCTGCGACCAAATTAAGAAAAGTGGAAAAAAAAACAATCAGATGCCTGAATCATCCATTCCGGAAACAAGTTTCAGACGATGGTGCCATCTGCGCCTAGTAACAGTGCGGATACCGCATCAGAGTAACAGCAAGACGACGGCACCATACATAAAGTAACCAGTTCTGGCATCTTACCAGGGACACCAACCGCTACAAGTGTGGGATAGAAAATGGCCGCGATGTAGTAAATCGCCGGATATCCCATATTCCGTCAGATGCAGCGTTCAGTTGTACGGAGCGTTTCAGCTGCTCAGATGGACTGGTGATCGGTTTAGCAGACTTTTATTGAGGTGAGAGCATTTCCACTGAGGCAATCAGCGTGGCTATCACGCCAGGGACATTAGTGACAACCTACTACACAAACACTTACGTTAAACTATTTATACTCACTCTCTCGCCGTATCATGAATTTGACTCCTCAAGGGATATTACAATATATTTACTTTAAATAATATACGATTTGAATTTCCCATGTTATTTGCTATCATACTTGGCTTCAACTATTTAAATAGGATTTATTTTTCATATCTGTGTGGCTTTTAAAGTAGGCGTTCATTCTGAAGACAATTTATTTTGTAACGTGACAGAGCACATTCGCTTCAGAAATTGAGGAGTTTGGACTGGCGGGGGAATGGAGAACTCTTCTTTATTGAAGTGGAACATTCGTTCATTCTTTTCTTTCGTTCGTTCAAGTCATTCCGGACGGTTTGAGTGTTGGGAATCACAGTGACAGCTGACATGTGTTAGAATAAATTACGCTGCACATATTCCTCCAAACACATTTAAAAATCCACAGTGATATTCCAGAGACCAGTGATCAAAAATGGAGCGTGTCCTTTGGAGGTTAGCGAGGGCTGTAGACAGTTTGAAGAACAATGTCCTCTAGCGCACACATGGACCGTTTGTCAGGAACGTGACCTCTGCCAGACATGACCACCCCATACCTGTAACGTGCGATGCAGTCTATTTAACTTTAAATCTATTCTCAAACATGCCACAATTCTACCACCATTTCTCCATCCATTCGCACTTTGAATAAAAGTAGCAAAGCGAAAACTGTGAACTCTCCGCAGGTTCCCAGGCTGTTATATTTTTTTTTGCCACGAAGTTGTATTTTTCTTCTCCTGATTTACTTTCAGGTATATTGCCTTTCGAGCGTCACTATGAGTTTGTGCAGCACAGCGGAAGTGTTCAAGCTCACCTGTCAATCACACTTCTTCCTGCTCCTGCAGTGAACCACTCCGTGCCTATTGTGCGACTCGGCTTACTGGAGAAAGTCTCTTCACCCTGTTTCCCTTGTGGAACTCTTACCAATGTGCGCCCCTCGGCTGACTCGAGTAAGTATCACCTCTGCATTCAAATTCATCCTTTCAAAGTGGATCAGTCTGTAACGTTTCGGGTTGAGCACCATGTGTAACTTCTCAGCGCGGCTCTGCGTACTGTCCTGTTGTAATCTGTGACTACCTTCTGCACTATCCTCCATTCCACCAACTTCCACATCATTTTCCACTTCCTTATTCACATTATTTTTAAAGCACAAAAAGCCGGGGGTCTCAGATTAGATCTCTTCAGGACACCACTGGTCACCGGCATCCAGGGAGTAAAAGATCCATCTACAACCATCCTCTGCCTTCTTAGGTGTTAGTCCTGAACCCACAAGCCAACTTTTCATGGATACAAAGTCATCCAACTTTCCAAAACTTCTTTCCTGGTTAACCGAAGGATGACCATCACATCCTCACAGAACTGATCCAGGCTCGTGAGACATGATCTGCCCCCTCACAAAGTCAAACTAATTCTCCCAAATCAGGTACTGCTTCTGCAAATTCTCGTAAATCCTGTTTCTAAGTATGTTCTCCAAAAATTTGCCCAGCACTAAAATAGGACACACTGCTTCCCGCAGTCACCCAGGGCTTCTGCCGAACACACAAAAGGACTTAATTATCCTTTTTTTTTTCAGAAGCTCCAGTACAATTCCTTTCTTAACTTCGATAAGCTGTCGCACATCGGCCTGTTTAACGCTCTCCACACAAATGCCCCCTCACTGGTGAATACTGAATTTGAGTCTTCATTCAGGACCTTCCCTTCTTCCCCTCACTTCAGGGGCTTGTTTCATCTTCTATCCTGGACCAGTCCTGCACTCACTCTGGTCATCTTTTTATTCACATACATCTGGAACGGTTTGGGGTTTTCCTTAAAGCTACTGCAGAACTTCTGTAAACGTTTCCAGTTAGCCGAATTCCATTTTTCAGTTTGTTCCCGGCTACTTTCTAAATCTACAGTCATGTCTGATCCTTGCTTTCTAATCCTGAGGACAGCTTCCTAAAGATTCGTTCTTCCTCTTGACCAGATGTTTCACATCTCTTGTCAACCATGGTTCCTTCACCCTACCATCCTTTCCCTACCTGAATGGGGCAAACGTATCCAGGATCCAGCAGCGTAAAATAGCTTCACCTTCCGTTGTGCATTTCCCAGGACCTATCCGTTCCTGATTTATGCTTTGATGTTGCAGCATAATATCATCATAATTTCACTTACACAGTTAACTACTTTGCGAAGTGACACAGGACTGTGGGACGAGAGCGGGTAGTGTGATTAACTTGGACCCTGACACGGTGCTGTGGGTAGAGAGTGGCGCAATGGGATGGGTTGTGGGTTGTGGGGACATGGAAATTACCTGGTGACTGACGCGGGCCTGTGTGATTAGAGTATGTAACCCTCTTACAAAAGGAGGGTGCTGTACCCCTTATAATTTCCCTATTGACACAACCGATCGACAGATGGCGCAACCGACACTGCTCTACACACCGTCCTCACACATCTGGAGAAGGATGTTTATGTAAAAGTGCTATTCTTGGACTACGTTTCAGTGTTCAACACCATAATTCCCTCCAGGCTCGGCAGGAAGCTTATAGATCTCGTCCTTGACCCTGGCTTTCAGATCTCCAACAGGTTGTAAGAGTGGGCTCCCTCCCCTCCACCCCTCTACCCCTCTGACATTCAACGCAGGAGCCCCTCAGGGCCATGTACTGAATCCCCTCCTTTATTCCCTGCATACCCATGAATATATCGCCACCCATAGCTCCAATCTGTTAATTAATTTTACCGACGACACCTCACTCATCTCAAAATCTCATTCTAATCTCAAAAAATAACGAAGGAGCTTACAGGGAAGAAGATATAGCTCTGGCACAGTGGTGTCAAATAATCAACCTCTTCGACAATGTCGGAAAAACAAAGGAGCTGATTGTGGACAATAGAAGGAATGGAGACGGGCTAACCCTTATTGACATCAATGGATCTGGGGTTGAGAGGCTAAACAGCTTTAAGTTCCTCGGCCTACACATCACCGATGACCTCACGTGGTCTGTACACACCAGCTGTGAAGTGAGAAAGGCACAAGAGCGCCTCTTTCACTTCAGACGGTTGAGAAAGCTGGTATGGGCCCCGAAACTCTAAGAACTTTCTGTAGGGGAACAATTAAGAGCATCCTGACTGACTGCATCACTGCCTGGTGTGGAAACTGTACTTCCCTTAATCGCAGAGAGTGGTGCGGATAGGTCAGCGCATCTGTAGATGTGAACTTCCCATGATTCAGGATATTTACAAAGTCAGTTGTGAGAGAAAAAGGGCCCGAAGAATCACTGGGGACTCTAGTCACCCCAACCGCAGTCTATTGCAGCTGCCACCATCCCGGAAGCAGTACCACAGCATAAAAGCCAGGACCATCAGGCTCCGGGACAGCTTCTTCCACCAGGCCATCAGACTGCTGAACTCACGCTGATTTGAGTGTTACATTGTCTGTTCTATTTATTATAACTTATTAAAAATTGCTATGATTGCATGTTTAGATAGAAACGTGACGTGTACATTTTTACTCCTCATGCATATGAAGGATGTATGAAATAAAGCTAATTCGATTTAATACCTTTCAGAGTGAAGCACAATAAAATATTAGTTTTATTATATTTTTCCAAAGTATTTTTTTTGCATTACTGCATTACTTTTTTGAATTGATCTACTGAACTACAGTAAATTAAAATCTTCGAAGCGCTCCCCCTAACGGCCCAACCACGGATTTCTGAGGTCTCACCTCACCCTTCCTTTGACCTCAAGTCACATTCACCACTGCAGGGAGCACGGGGCCTAGGCGATATCGTCCCTGGCCTTCTTCTCGCTCAGGGAGCAATCATTTCCTCTCAGACCCTCCGACATCAAGTCCGACACGTCTTCACGCTGTAATGAGCTCCCACTACGACTTCAGATTGGAAAGTGGGCTGGCTGTCTCCGCGTCCTCCCTGAGACACCCTGCCTCTCGTCGGCAGCCAGGGACCGTCCCGTCCGAGAAGCGCTAGGGAGGCCGTAGAGCGCAGATACTAAATCTCTGCGAAGGGTCAGAGAGTGAGAGACGGTTGCAGAGGGCGTGAAAGTCAGGTCGGAGGAAGGGAGGGAGTTCGTCATAGAGATGGTTGTTGTGAAAAGCGGCAGAGAGTGAAATGGTCTCGAAGTTGGATTGGGGAGGAAGATTACGATATGGGTTTGGAAAGAATGGGTTCCATCTGAGGGGTGACTCAGATCGAAAAGGGTGGATGTTTGAGACGATGTTCCAATGGTGGCTGTGCAATCCCAGAATGCCTTGCGGTTAGGAAAGCTCTCTAACGGCTCACCGAACAGAAGGCTTTTCTCTGACTGACAATTAAGACCATAAGACGATAAGAAATAGTAGCAAAATTAGGTCATTTGAAACATCAGATCTGGCTAATACTTCTTCCACCAACCCCCCCCCCCCCCACACACACACACACACAGACGTTAATCCCGGCCTTTTGTCCACAACTTTTGATGCTGTCCAATCACGAAACTATCAATTTCTGCGTTAAAACACCCAGCCTAGCCTCCGCAGCGGCATGTGGTTGCTAAAGCAATTTCCCCGTGCCTCTGTTTTAAATGGACGCGTCTCTATCTTGAGGCTGTGCCTCCTTGTCCTAGAATCCCCCTCTTTGGGAAACATCCCTTCCACATCTGCCCTGTCTGGGCCCTTCAACATTATAACGGTTAAAAGAGATCCCCCTTATTGTTTTCCGAATTCTGGCGAATACAGACCTAAAGCCTCCACGCCAGCTGTATCGCCATCTGTCAGGAGAGTTGCTTAACAGCTGACCGCACATACCTACACAGGATTGCGAGAAGACCTGAGACGGGTGCTGTGTATGCAGGGCCCGTGGAGTTGTCAGTCACCCCTGCCGTCCGTCTAACAATCTGCTTGAAACCCTACAATTAGGCAGGGGCTGCCGTAACATCATGACAAAATCTGTTACAATGGAAAACAACTATAACTATAACTGGGCTATAAAAGAAGATCGGTCGCGCTTCTACCACCGATGTGTCATTATGCATGAAGAGCCAGAAGCGTTATACTGCTTTGAATTTGTGTCGCAATGCAGATTATTATATGTTAATTTAGTGGTTGCAATATTACTTTAGTGTTATATGTGTGAATTGTATGCACTGTACTGTGCACTTTGGTCCGGAGGAACGTTGTTTCGTTTGGTGGTATAGATGCACGGTTGAATAAAAATAAATTGATTCGAACTTTAACACTTTTGTATGTATAAATCTTTCTACAGTGTCGAGAATTCACACTGAAATTCATTCCCTGTTAGCTGATGCTTTGTGTAAGAATTATACGAATTCACCCTGCATTTCATTCCCTGGTAGTTATGAGCCTATGCAGGAGTCATTACAAACGTTCGAATAGACGCCAGCCTGTATCTCACTCTCTATTTTCCAATCATCTATCCTCGAAAATACCAGTGTGATTCCGAAACACAGCTCATCTTTCAGTATCTCTTATTCTGCAGATTATGCATCCATAATCCAGGTGACATAATAAAATATTAATAGGAGATACAATGTTGTTTTGTATTTACAGTGAAAGTGCAGCTCTAATTGCCAAATATGTAAATACGACTTTTGACCTCACAACGCTACAAATTTAGTGCATCTGCAAAACAATTGTCATTGTTGGTAAAAATGAAATGAATACTGATACTCTGTCGGTTTAAGGATTTGCATAAATTCCTGGGCCATGTGTACGGTGATTGAATTAGTTTGTTTCATACTGGTGCAAACTATGATAGGAGCTGGTTTACTATGTGAGGGACCACATCAATTTGATGCGCATATAAAATGCTAAAGGATCTCAACAGCTCAGGCAGCATCCATGGAAATGAATAAACAGTTGAGGTTTTGGGCCGCGACCCTGCAACAGGGCTGGGAATAAAGGGGGAGGTGACAGAATAAGAAACTTGGGGGAGGAGGAGAACTACAAGTTCGAAAGTGATAGGTGAAGCAGGTAGATGAGAAAGGGGGAAGAAATAAGAGGCTGGGACGTGATAAGTAAAAAAGGCAAAGGGCTGGAGAAGAAGGAATCTGATACTAGAGGAGAGTGGAAGTTGGGAGAAAGGGAAGGAGGAGTGACGCCAGGGGCAGGTAATAGGAAGGTCAGGAGGAGGCCAGAGGAGGGAAGCAAAGACGTGGGGAGTGCAAAGGAAAAATGTAGGGAATTATAGAGATCGTTGTTCATGCCATCAGATTGGAGGATTCCAGGATGGAATATGAGGCGTAGCTCACCTGGTAGAATATGATGCATGTACGATCGGGAATGGGGATATGATCTGAAATGGTTAGCTACCCGGCAACTTCGATTTTTGGTGCCGGAAGAAATTTTAATTAATTTGATTAGCATTTTGTAAGCCCGGATACTCTTTAGAATATTGTCTTGCATTGAATATTAGTTCCAGGCTCTTCACTATATTACTGGAACAACATATCCAAATTCGATATATTTCTGTTGCTGTGAACGATAACCTAGTCAATTCTGAATGTGAAACACAGCCGTCCAATGACAGTACAACATTGGTCGATAATCACAGCGTGTATGGAGCGTAAAAATGGACAAGATTAACAAACTCAAAAAGAATGAACAAGATCGTGAAACCAAGAGGTGAGCCTGACAGTGTTTCGCAACTACATTCTTTGACTTCTCGAATCGGCATTTCTTCGTCTTTGAGATTTTGCAAATTGCTGACAAGCTATCCATACCTCATCACAATTGGGATTTTACTTGAATGACATCATGTTTATTTTTACACCAGCTGTTGGAAGGCACGTCAGCCCCGTGTAGTGTTGAATATTCAGCGTGCTGGTGCGAGTATAAATGAACGACTGTGAAGATTCATCAGCTCAGAATTTCATCAGCGACATCGCTGACAGCTGGAAGACAGGCTGAATCTCACAGATAATGCTTGAAACATTTTACCGTGTGAGGAAGACATGGTACATAATCATAGCCGTTATTGGTGTTCCGGGTAAGGCCACAGGGGAATTAATATGTGTTGCTCTGTGTTTACGGTCTTTGGACTCATTCCGTTACTGACGGCATTGTGATCCTGGCGTTATCAGTGAGTGTGGCGCAGATATTGTAATAAAACCCTGTTCATTCAGAAGTTTTTTTTTGCAGGTTAATCCGTGGCCTCGGCTGAAAATAAACCCGGCAGTTGATACAGATGAATAACGCAACATTCTTTAAATTCAATTTTTTTTAAAAAGTATTCCGCTGTGTTTTTAGAAAATGCTGCAAGTTTGACAGGGACGCGGGGAGGGAATTGGTGTTGAGATTTAGGGAAGAACGGTCGACATCAAATGTGAGTGAGATTCGACCATCGGGAGTATCGAAAATTCAAACACGAGCCTTTGTGCATTTTAGTGCAACAGGGTTTGTTTCCACGCCGATTATCTGTGAAGTGAAGCGGGAGATAAGGCCAACACAGTTTTGTCCGTCGAAAAGGTCCGAGGGGGTAAGGTAGATGCGATAATCCGCTCTGGGAAAACGACAATGGAAGCATTCAAAATAATGCTGCAAAACTTTGCAGTAACCCCTCAAAGAAGCAATATCTACATTGCCTTTTCTTCGACAACTGGATGATTTAATCTTAAAATTGCACAATATATGAAGGGTGAGGCAGAATCATCAAAACTTTCTCATTGGATGCCTTGACATAGTGTGACGCAACCCCAGTCAGTTGTTGTTACATAATTTAAAATAAACAGGCCAAGCGAAGTCCCTGTACGCGAATGGCAAACGGGAGTTGAGTAGGAGACGAAGACATGTGAACAAAGGAAGTAAATTGGCTTTAAAATTTGGAAATTATCAGAGCCGGTGGCAGCGGGTTCTGGAATTTTAGGGCGAAGGCCAGAACATAGGTGACGGGATCGCGAGAATCAGCATCGTGGAAAGAGTTGTCGGGTATCAAGGCGTTACACCTTCAGTAGAAATTCCAATGGTGGGAGACTTAAATTCCTGTCCCCAGAGCGCCCTTGATGATCAGTTGACAATGCCTCCATCCCAAACCCTGCTCCGCTTCCTGTACCGAGCGCCGTACCCTATCATTCAGTATGCACTTGTTTGAGGCGTCTGTGACTGCTGCGTAACACAGATTAAACCTCCGGAAATGAGTTGTCTGTAATGTTTCATTGTACTTAATTTCCAGCTTATCTCTGTCCTTACACCCACGGAGTGGCGAGACAGTAATACGCACATTCTTTTTGCTGTCCCCCCAGTGAATCTGGTGGCCATATTTATCCTGTCCCGGGGAAAGTGCGGCCCCTCCACCTGCTCCACTCGGTACCTGGTAGCCATGGCAACAGCGGATCTACTGACCATCATCTTTGAGGTCATACTGTGGCGGGTCAGTTATTATTACTACCCCGGCTCTTTCCTGGACATCACCCCCGTATGCAGCGCGATCTCTGCCCTGGGATTTGCAGCCATGGACTGTTCTGTCTGGTTCACTGTCACTTTTACGTTTGATCGTTTTGTCGCCATCTGTTGCCAGAAACGGCAAACGACGTATTGCACCGGGAAAATTGCGGCGGTGGTTCTGACATCAACCGACGTTCTGCTCTGTTTGAAAAATGTGCCCTATCTTTTTATCTATCATCCAGTGAAACTGGTTGACAATATACCCTGGGACTGTATTACAAAACCAGGCTATTATACGGATCTCGGGTGGATGGGACATAACTGGCTTTCTACCGTTCTGACGCCATTGCTCCCGCGCGTGTTAATAATACTGTTCAACGCTCTGACAGTCAGACACATTTTAGTGACTTGTCGCGTCCGTAAGGGGCTGAGGGGTCAGAGCAAGGCGGAGAACCGAAGTGACCTGGAGATGGAGAGCAGGAGGAGGTCTGTGATTTTACTTCTCACCATCTCCGGGAGCTTCATCATCCTGTGGTCGGTAAATATCGCCGAATCCCTTTATTGCATCATTGCCGGACTGGATCAAAATAACTACAACGTTTCGGAATACATACGTTTACAGTCCGGAGAGATGCTGATGGTATTAAGTTGCTGCAAAAACACGATTATTTACGGGGTAGTTCAGTCTAAGTTCAGAGAGCAGTTCATCACCGCAGCGAAATATCCGCTCACGTCAATTATGCAATTAATTAATAAACAAAGTACTTAAGCTGCTTTGACAGGCAGTCGCTGTGTTTTCCATCTTGACACTGCAGAACTAGCGGTCATTGGAAAATCTGGCAGCGGCGAGAATTACACTGGTTTAGGCGCCGAGAGAGACACATGGCGGGAACAGACTCTTCGCCCCCTACTGCGCTCGACATCTATTTCCTAACAATTATGACCATAAACAATAAGGCATTAATAATTAATCCGATCTTTCATATTTTTTTACAGCATTTTCATGTTTTCGTCACCTCAACACCCCTTTCGATAATGAATCCCATACCCCAGATCGAAAGTAAATGCTCATCGATTACGTGAGCCGTTGCTTCTCCGTGACCGAGAGGAATCAGACCACCTCGCCTGAACCGAATTCACCCTGATCGTCCCGGAGATCTGATCGGGCTTGGTACATGCTCAGAGTGCGCAGGCAGTCCCGTAAAAAGGTTTAGTTAATTGCATCCATGATTGACACGTCCTTCTAAACTCAATGAGCAGAAAACATCCACGTCTTCGGAGATCCTGACTTTAATGTTCGAGTGTACCTGGGTGCAGTGAATTGGTGTTTTCTTCGTGATGATTTCTTCGGCACACAGAATGACCACCCATCCCGCCCCCCAACCCACAATCAAATTACGATCTACAGAAAGACTTTTCCTACAGGTGGCTTGCATGAATTTGTGATGAAGGATCCAGTCGTTTAGAAGGTATCAAAGAGGTTGAAAGAATACAAAAGATTTCGATAGACATTTTATTGAAGATTTGGCCGAAGAACCAATGGTTCATTCAGACCGTCACTAAACCATGGGATATGTGAGTGGAATTGGAACCTTCGTTCGTTCGAGCTATTCCGCCTTCATTTATTTGGTGATCTGTTCCTCAACCTCAATCCCCTCCCAGAAACCGATAAACGCCCCCCCCCCCCATCACCACCAATTAGGAGCCTTTCCAGCATTTTCTTAACTATAAGTTAAGAAACTTAAGTTAACAACCCGTGAGTTGTCTCCACGGGTTCCGTGGCTTCTAATTAGAGTACTGTGCAAACGAATGTCAGCATTGCATTTGCCTCGGTTATTTCCGTTTCAACCTGGATGTTCGCCCCACGGAATCCAGAACTAGGACTCATAAGTCCATATTCATCTGTTATTTCAGAATTTTCTCTCCGCAGCCCGAAAAATGTCTATACATTCATCGTTCCTTCCGAAGAGCAAACCCCGTATCTCTATACGCTGCATTTCACTTTTTGCACACTCGGTCAAACTGCACATCCTTCTGTAGAACCACTGCCGGTGACAGTACTTGTTTCGCCAATCCGAATCCCATACCATTGGCTGACTCTCCACTGTGGTAAAGTTCCATATACAAGTAATTCCGTGGCTTCCCTCTGCTACCCTTATGTATGGACGCAACATGAGTCATCTCCCAGCTACTCGAAGCATTACGCTAAATAAGGAGGGCACAAAGATCCCCGCCCAGGTAACAACAATACCCCCTGCCTCTTGTATCTGATTATATCCCACAATTAAGATGGCCAGTATCTGAGGGCATTCATTAAGAACTCCAGCACCTCGTCCATATTAATGTTGATATTACCTCAGATAACACGGACCCCTCCAGTGAACTCACAAACGGAAGTTAAGCTGACAAGCAATTATCTCCCCCCCTCTCTCTCTCTCTCTCTCTCTCTCTCTCTCTCTCTCTCCTCTCTCTCTCTCTCTCTCTCTCTCTCTCTCTCTCTCTCTCTCACTCTCTCTCTTTCTCTCTATCTATCCCATTGTCTCTTCCATAGTTAGCTAGCTTGATCAGATTCATGGCACGTACACCACAGTTAGAAAACTTCTTTCACTTTTCAAGGAAATAATTCGAGAACTACGTTTCAGAAAGCATGAAAAGCAGACAGGCAGAGAAAGAGAGAGAGATGTGCGTATGGGAGACAAATTCAAACGGAATTAGAACTGAAACACGTCGGTTCCCTTGACTTCAAGAGAAGACAACGTCCGGTCCCGCGACCTTTCTCTGAGCGGGGTGTCCTCGGTAACCCGGATAGTGTGCCGAGTGTTCTGGAAACAACCCACATCAAATCCTTCAGTAGAAAAGACAGCTTGCAGCTTCAACATCTTCTCTGTCAAACTCTTCCAACCTGCAGGTAGTGGGGAGTCAGCAAAGTTGAATGATTTGGCTGACAACTTTCCCTTGACTGGAGAGAGCATCTCCCCTGCTTGCCTCACAGGAACACTAGACATTACCGTCACCAGACAGTGGTGCGCCAGAGGGGTGACCTCTCGCTCCGAAGTGTTCATACACTCTCTGTAATCGTGTTAACCTGTACAACCAAGGGCTTTTGCGGCTCGCGCCTCAGCAGTACCCCAGCAGGTAAGCCTGGTGCCTCTTCGTGGTCTTTTGGCACGCACTCACCAAACGGTGTCCGAGGTTCACACTCCCGCCTGGTGTCGCTCTTCACCACAGTTATAACACGCGATACTGTCCGCACCCCTTCTCTTGGGATCCCGGCCACTAGCAACCCTCTGCGTAGGACGAAATACACCCGCGTCCCTATCACCTCTATTGTACGGGAGGGGCAGGGAGGGGAGGTGTTGCGCACCCGCTGATAGCAACTAGGACATCTCGGTCCGAAACTCTACCACGAGCTCCTTCACCATTCCCCGGGGAGTGTAATCAGTGGTCACCTCAGCCAAGGGGACCACTACCGAGGATTGTATCCTGTGGACGGAGGCCTCGCGCTCCTCCATCACATTCTCTTTTCCTCATACATTTTTGATCAGCTGGACAAACGAGGTAGGGGTCCCTTCTTACGAGACATTCGGAAACCCCAAGATATCAGGTCCGGCGAATGGGCGCCTTTCACCAGTCGGTCCCATTCTTAACTGATTCGCCTCAGCCGTTTGAATGTCATATTAGTTGTCTCTATAGCCGCAAGGTGTAGGCAGAAAGCTTCTTACCGCGGTCCTGAGAAGTGTTCTGAAATCAGGTCAGAAGCTCCAATGGGCTCCATCGCGCCAAACACCTGTTATAGCGTTTGCATGCAGGTCGGCAAACGGGGTAAGTGTCATTGTGGATCTCAATACGTCAGTAGCCGGCCACTTAAAACTTACAACCAATCGCTGTCGTTTTCCGTCATCAGAGCACCGCCTCTTATCCAACAACTGAGTGGTATTCCCTGCCGAAGTCTCATACTCCTCTTCCCTTTAGGGGTGGGCTTCATTCCTGAGAACAGGCCGAGCCCACGGTAGCTGAGACTTTCAAACTGGATGTTCTGCCATTTATTCATCAGGGAGGTAAGGGCTACCAATTCAGAATGCTCATCCCTCGCTAGAGGACTCATTGGACCCTCTACTCAGACTACCCCTTCCCCTCGCTCCGCAGAAACGATATAAACTTGTTTTAAAGTCCTCGACCTAACTACGGGAAGGTCAGCTTCCGATTCGGCATTCTCTTCTTCACTCCCGTCCTCCCGGTAAGTATGGACAGCCCACGTCCTGTTAATGCTATCGATACTGGGGTCCGTGACTCAAGTTCACGGTTTTGAATGAATAATCCCCATGCGACAGTTTAATATCTGAATGTCATGCTACCTCTGTTAATAGGTCTGCCCAGCATTTCCATTGCGACCCGGTGTTTCTTCAACACATTCTGACACTTTTTTTCCGTGCATTTCCTAAGCTTGTAACACTCCGTTCATTTTGTACTCCAGATCCTAATTTAATCCAGCTGTGCACAAGGAAAGGAGTCCACAGCAATACGTGCCACTAATGAGTCTCTCTCCCTCTCTCTGTAACTCCCACCCCCCACCCTCTTCTTTCAGTCGGTTGTATTCCCAACCACGCGGTTCACGCTCGTCTTGTTTCCGTTTTGTTTTCAGTCGACACCAATACCGCACTTGAGCAGGTAACACACCAACAAACTTTCACAAACAGGAGAATATCTGCATATGCCGCAGATGAAGGATATATAGTTGGACAGACAGGCAAGGTAACAGGCCGATTGAGTACGTCAGTCTGAAAGTCTAATTGGCAGGTAGATAGATAGATAGATAGATAGATAGATAGATAGATAGATAGATAGATAGATAGATAGATAGATAGATAGATAGATAGATAGATAGATAGATAGATAGATAGATAGATAGATAGATAGATAGATAGATAGATAGATGGATAGATAGATCGATGGATGGATATACACCGAGACAGATAGAGAGACCGTTATGTTGTCTGGAAAGAACTACAACCCGCAAGTCAGTAAACAGGAACTAGGCAAGCGCAGTAGCAATAAACAAATGAGAATATTTGTTCTTGCCACGTGGGATTGCAGAGCAGTGAAAGATAAATTAGATCATGGGGCTTTATTCAGTCTTTCTGGAGCGGGACATATCGGCCGCTATTTAAAGTTTTATCGTACTGGAACGTGAAAGGTACATGGGAATCCTCATAGAATCAAAGAGGGACAATTCGGCCGGTGTAGAAAACAAATTAAATCGCACCTGATTCCATATTGTTGCACGATGTTCAGTTGGAAAGCGAGATGCTATTCCTCTCTTCTATGCTCCGCCTCCCGATGGCAGCGGAGAAAGCCGCAGACAAAGAAAACAAGCCTGAATATCAGTGCCGTGGGCATTACAGGGATGAAACAGGGAGCTCAGATCAACCAATTGATCGTTAGG